>NW_023144630.1:994117-1199117 GCF_012932325.1 Thrips palmi | reverse complement strand
ACTCTGGAGCTCAAAACGCGTCTAGAGTTTTGGCCCGTCTTCTGGCCCACTGTGCGAGAGAGACGGAGCGACGAGTCCGCGGAAAGCGCGGACGTGCGAAGGACGGCGGCCGTCTCGTCTCCAGCGGCTCCAGCGGCCACTCCACTATAAATTGACTTGCGCGCATCGCTCCCGTACATCGCGGGGAAGAGCGTCTCGCTGAGATCGAATGACGGACTGACGGGGCGGGGCGGGGCGGGGCGGGGCGGCCGCGTGTCGGTGCAGCACATGCCGTTGGAACAGGTTGACCAGACGGCACCGGCCAGTTAGGCCTCTCTCTGTATCCGTGAGAGAGCGGTCGACCATCCTTTCTTCATTTTGTTTTCCCCCTTGTTGTTGTTGTCGTCGTCGTCAACGGCGTGTTATCGAACCCATTGTGTGTTAGGTTTTTAGGGAACAACAGCTAGAGAAATTATTTTGAAGGCTTGGCCCGAGAGCGCGCCCGACAGGTTAATAATGATTCGCTGTTTTTTTTTTGTGAAAAAGAGTAAGTAGTCCATTGCTAATCTATCGTATCTATGGGTCCCTTTGAGGTGGGATCAGCACATTTCCTGTGACAGATTGGGCGATTCCTTCCTGGACTTCCCTTGGCCTGTATCTGTCCCCCTCTCCCCGCAAACCGCGCATGCACCAGGCACGGAGCAGGACGCTCTGCTTTTTTCTCCCTTTTTTCCTTGATTCTTGATTCCGCGGCTCCGCGGCCCGGTCACGGCTGCATGAAGGCAGAGCCCAGGCGGAGCCGGTATGGTACCTTCCGGCACGGCCCGCGCTTCGGCAACGCTCCGGTGGCGCGCCGTGTGTGTGTGTGTGTGTGTGTGTGTGTGTGTGTGTGTGTGTATGTGTGTGTGTGTGTGTGTTGATGCGCAAGTTAATGTAGTATTACGCGCTATTGCGCGTGTGTGCGACCGTTAGGACGGAGAGGATCAGGGCTTTGACTGGAGCGGTACGGAGCACAGTGGGCCAGAAGACCGGTGGAGGTGGCCAAAACTCTAGACGCGTTTTGAGCTCCAGAGTCGCTAAGCAGGACTCGAACCGAACGTGTGACCCCACCAATGGATTCCTCGTTCGGAGAGCAATCCATTGGTGGGGTCACACGTTCGGTTCGAGCCCCATCTGGCGACTCTGCAGCTCAAAACGCGCCTAGAGTTTTGGCCGCCTCCACCGGTCTTCCGGCCCACTGTGCGGTGCGCATGTCTGGAAGGCGAAGCCGAACTTACAGTGCAGGTGCGATGTCAGGCACTCAGGCTGTACTCTGCCAGCGGATCCCTTTTCGTCCGCATTGCCAGCGTGCGATTTGGATTTGGCTGTCAGAACTTCGAGGGGGAAGGGGGAGGGGGGGGGGGTCAGAGGCGATCCAGTCAGAGACGAGCCGGCCGGTCAGAGAGGAGCCGGTCAGAGGCGCCGCTAGGGGCAGCTGAGGCTGGAGCGCGGACAGTTATACTCGCACTAATGACCACACACACGACTGCGCACGCACACACGCGCGCGCGCGCGCACACACACACACACACACACACACACACACGGGGCGCACGCACAGGCGCGCGCGAGCTCAATGTTGCGCTTGGTATGCATCGCGGCCCGTTACAGAGGAAGCAGCTCGGAGAGCGACCGAGGCGTCGGCAGCACGCCGCTCATTTTCGCAAAACCCTTGTTGTTGTTGCTGCGCACAGTGGGCCAGAAGACCGGTGGAGGTGGCCAAAACACTGGACCCCTTTTGAGCTCCAGAGTCGCTAGATGGGACTCGAACCGAACGTGTGACCCCACCAATGGACTGCTCTCCGCACGAGGAATCCATTGGTGGGGTCACACTGCGGTTCGAGTCCCATTTAGCGACTCTGGAGCTCAAAACGCGTGTAGAGTTTTTGCCAAGCTGTTATTTGTTAGTGCACTCGCGACGTGTTACGTGGTTGGTGGACGCGGCGCCAATTACGACAAAAGTGATACCCGCGGTGACGGGCCGACGGAGCCGACGGGCGCGGCCTGCGAATAGCGGCGAGTGGCCCGCAGATTAGTTGCACTGCTAATAGCACGCTGTCGTTATCGGCAGCCGCTGAGCGCGGCGCGACGCGGCGCGCGAACCTATTAGCGGACCAGAGAATGCGCCGCTCGTTTCGGCCAGAAAAAAAAAGTTTTTGAAAAAAGAAGAATAAAAGGAAAACATGCGGCGCCGGGGATGGAACCTGGGTTTTGGTCGGAATTCATTCGGTTAACCCCGTGACAATAACAGGGTGGCAACAACAAACACCAACATAAAAAGAAAAATTAAAAAAATAAAGAAAAAATGTGGCGGTTGGGGGGAGTTGAACCCGTTGTTGTCTTTTTTGTTTGTTTTTATTTGCTTTCCCCCGGCTCAAGCAGAAAGTGCTCTCCAACGCCCACTGTGTACTCGGCAGTGTGAATATGAGGCGTTAGCGGTGTTGTTGGTGCTCCTGATATCCGCAGGAAGCCAGTCTAGCCGCCAATGGCTGCCGCGCTGCCGCCGGCCCGCCCGGCTTCCTGGCCGCGGCGTAGCACAGTGGGCCCGAAGACCCGAAGACCGGTGGAGGCGGCCAAAATCCCGGACGCGTGTTGAGCTCCAGAGTCGCTAAAGGGACTCGAACCAAACGTGAGACCCCACCAATGGATTGCTCTCCGAAAGAGCAATCCATTGGTGGGGTCACACGTTCGGTTCGAGCCCTTTTAGCGACTCTGGAGCTCAAAACGCGTCTAGAGTTTTGGCCGCCTCCACCGGTCTTCTGGCCCACTGTGCGTAGGGGCGTAGATCGAACCGGAGAAAGAGCCGAACACGCGGAACAGACGGAGGACAGCGTGTCTCTGTGCTGCCTCAGGGCGAGTGGGGCATTTCTTGGCCATTTCTTGGCCATTTTGCCGCAGTTTTGAGGAGGAATGTCCGTTTCTGCGCGATGGATGGCCACGGCGGTGTGGACGGAGAAAATCCCCTCAGTCTTTGAACGACGTCAACGAAGGCGAGGCAGTGGCGGTGGGTAAAAGTGCTCTCTCTCTCTCTCTCTCTCTCTCTCTCTCTCTCTCTCTCTCTCTCTCTCTCTCTCTCTCTCTCGTCTCTGCTCCTTCGCGTCGAAAGTCGCAAAATCCTGGTCGTTCGAGCGATGTAATCACATACGCCACTGTGGCGGTCCGCCGCCTTGGCGACACACGATGCAATTTGTCGACATAACCGTGTGTGTGTGTGTGTGTGTGTGTGTGTGTGTGTGTTTGACACCTCCGGCCCCGCCTCCGGGGAGGTTAAGCTGCATTCATTGCGTAGCACGCGACACAGTAGTCCCACTCGCAACGAGTCATCGAACGTATCCACTCGACACACACTGCAAAAAAACAACAACAACACTAGAAAACATCCTATCTTTCGTCTCACAAAGCTGTCGCACTTCGGCATTTTCGCTCGGCAAGTGTCTGCTTGTGTTTGTGTGTGTTTGTCCAGATGAAAGTCGTATGGTGCCTGCAAAGTAGTGTACACAGGCGAAGGGGCACTGCTAAAGCGCTTCGGGGGTCGCAATTAAGCCCTTCGCGAATATGAATTATGCACACACACTCACACAGCCCGGACGTCATCGCACACAGGGCGTCCATTACCGGGATCTGCATATCTGGGCATCAGGGCGACCGGGCACAATCGTGGGCGTATGCCGCCATGCCGCGTACTTGCCGGAGAAACGCGTCCCTGCACACGTCGCTCTGTCTCTCTCGCACTCATGGGCCGTCCCGTGGGGGTGCGAGAGAGACAGAGCGCGTCGCCGAACGGGCCCGCCACGCTCTCGGCCCCCGCGGCGTCGCACAGTGGGCCAGAAGACCGGTGGAGGCGGCCAAAACTCTAGACGCGTTTTGAGCTCCAGAGTCGCTAAGTGGGACTCGAACCGAACGTGTGACCCCACCAATGGACTGCTCTCCGAACGAGGAATCCAATGGTGGGGTCACACGCTCGGTTCGAGTCCAGTTTAGCGACTCTGGAGCTCGAAACGCGTCTAGAGGTTTGGCCGCCTCCACCGGTCTTCCGGCCCACTGTGCGTCGTCGCGGAGCCCTGCGAGGTGTCGAAGGCGGCGTCGTTGTTTATGTGGCCGCCTCGGCTGATCGGCGTCTGCGTGGCCGCGCGGATAGAGGCGCCGTCTCTGAACCTCAGGGTCGCTGGTTCAAATCCGATTAGATCCAACAACTTTTTGTTTGTAAATTGCAACGAGGTGAGTCTTCCTGAGGGGTTGTTGACCCCGCCAGGTCAGGCCGGCTGCCCGGGTACCCCAAGGCACTTCGGGTTCGCCGGCACAGCCCAACGAAAACCGCGCGTCCCGGGTTCAAAAACCGCCTCGAGCTAATTTTTCCTCTCCCGCTAGTTACGTGACGCCGGCCAGCCACCGTCACTGTGTTTCTGGGTAGGGCAGCGCCGTGAGGGACATGACGAAGACGCGCCTGGATATCGCCGCACCGCCCCTCGCCCCGTCTCTCTCGCACCCCTGTGGGACGCCCCACCAGTGCGAGAGAGACGGAGCGTTCGGAGTGGCTGCGCGGCGCGGCGTGAGAGAAAAACGGTGGCCAATGATGTGCATGCGTGCGCCATGGTCACGAACAGTGCCACCGGCCGGCGGCAAGGGGGAGGGGGGGGGGTCTGCCCCAGTGACGCAACGCGGAGAGAGAAAGCACTCCTATTGTCAGACGCGGCCGCCGCCGGCCCGTCATACGCACTCACATTTCCATCGGGTCCTCGCCTCGCACGGCGCCGTCCTGGAGATCCGCGCACGCCACTGGAAAAAAAAAAGACTGAGCGCGAAAAAAAAAAAAAAACTGAAACGAAATTCATGGCAGGAGCATCATGCTGACAGGACACCAAGATGAGGTGGCAGCGTGGGTCACGCTCACAGTGGGCCACGCTCACAGTGGGCCAGAAGACCGGCAAAAATTCAAGACGCGTTTTGATCTCTAGAGTCGCTAAATGGGACTCGAACCGAACGTGTGACCCCACCAACGGATTGCTCTCCGAACGAGCTATCCATTGGTGGGGTCACACGTTCGGTTCGAGACCTGCTTAGCGACTCTGGAGCTCAAAACGCGTCTAGAGTTTTGGCCGCCTGCGCCGGTCTTCTGGCCAATCCACTGTGACGCTGTCACGCGGCCGAAACCGGAACATGAATTAATCGGGTTGCGTCGCAAAGTGAAGAGGAACCCTCCGCTTTTCCGCGCGCGGTCCGCCGGCCGACGTGCTCGCTTCCCCGCGCCGCGCTTCCCACGTCAGCGCCGTTTGGGAAAAACTTGAAACGTCTCTCTCGCACTCGCGGCGACCGCTATTGACCCCGAGGGAGACAGGAGACAGGGCACTTCCTCGTTCGCTCTGCCGCTGGGTGCCGCTGGGTGCACTCCGCCCCCCCTTTGGGTGCGGGCATGCGCGCCAGCCCCGCGCCGGGGGGGGGGTGAGGGGGGGGGGGACGCGCGCCCTGCGCCCCCCTCCCCCGTCGTGGACCAGGGGGCCATCCCGGCCAGGAGGTCGACCCACCCAATGTGCACACCAATCTCCCACTCTCCGTCAAGCAGCACAGCGGCACTGCCGAGGTGCGGCCAGTGCCGGGGGGCGGGGCGGGGCGGGGCGGGGCGGGGCGGGGCGGGGCGGGGCGGGGCGGGCCGCACAGTAGGCCAGAAGACCGGCGCCGGCGGCCAAAACTCTAGACGCGTTTCGAGCTCCAGAGTCGCTGAATGGGACTCGAACCATACGCGTGACCCCACCAATGGATTCCTCGTTCGGAGAGCAATCCATTGGTGGGGTCACACGTTCGGTTCGAGTCCCATTTAGCGACTCTGGAGCTCAAAACGCGTCTGGGATTTCGCTCAGCCGGCCGAAGCCCCTTGCGGTGTAGGCAACCCGGTGGCGTAGCGAGCTTCGTGTTGCCTACCCGTCGGGCGCTAGGCTGTTAGTTTCCCTTTTCCGTCCTTTTTCCTCGCGCCGCTCGGACACTCTCGCGTCCCCGTGTCAAGGCGGGGCGCGGCGCGCCACGGACACGTAACCATGGAAACCGTGCGAAGGTGGAAGGAGGTCCACGTCGATGTGGCCGCCGCGCGCCGCCAGCCTGGGGGCTGGGGCCGCCCTGCGCGCCCTGCTGAGAGTGTGCCGGTTGTTTTGATCGGCTGGCGGCCCGCCCCGCCCCGCCCCGCCCCGCCCCGCCCCGCCCCGCCCCGCTCCGCCCCACGCGGCAGGATGTTTCACTCACACGCTGCGCAGGCTGCAGTAGCGATCAGAGTGCAGCATGGCACGCAACGGGTTAGCGCACGAACGGGCGAAGTCATCGAGGCTCGTAATTAGCATCATAGTGCGAGCATGCATAATGCAAGGACAGTGCAAAAAATTAGATTTTTGATAAAATTGAAAAATGAATTTTTTTTTTAAGAAACTGAAGATGGGTGGAGAGGATGCTCGCAAAAAAAGGCGAAGTGCATGCTGCCAATGTGCACCTGTCCTGCAGTCTGTAATCTGGAGGCCTGGAGGATGCCTCTGACTGTTTGTTTACCTTTTCCCCGAAACGAGTCAATTTTGGGCCGGCCTGTGTTCGCACCTTGTTTCGCCTCGCTGCAGTCGCCTGCAACCAACAATCCCGCGTCGCCCTGATGACGGGTCACTGAAACCAAGCTTAGTGGGCCAGAAGACCGGTGGAGGCGGCTGAAACTCTAGACGCGTTTCCAGCTCCAGAGACGCTAAATGGGACTCGAACCGAACGTGTGACCCCACCAATGGATTCCTCGTTCGGAGTGCAATCCATATTGGTGGGGTCACACGTTCGGTTCGAGTCCCATTTAGCGACTCTGGAGCTCAAAATGCGTCCGGGATTGCGGCCGCATCCTCCGGTCCTCTGGCCCACTGTGCCACACCGACCCGGGGCTGGTGACTGCAAAACAAAAACAAAAAGATACAAATTTGCGAAAAACGTCGGAAGTCTCGCATCACCCTGGTGACTAACCGTGCAAAACAGCGTGATTCTGCTGCATTTTAGAATGCGTTGTCCAGCGGGTTCGGGTTCAAATCCCGGCTCCGCTAATTATTTTTTCGTTTTTCCCACGGACCGCCGCCGCCGTCCGACCCACTGGAAGACCATTCCGTGCGGACTGCTCACTTATCGCCTGGAGTCCGCTGGAGCCTCCCTGGAGTCCTGGAGGAGGCATTCCAGCGAGGCGCGGCGCGGCCGTCGCGTGGTTCCAGTTTTCGGCGTCAGATAGCGCCTCCACTGTAATCACAGTGTTCGGCGGGGAAGGCGGTGTCCGAACAACTGGAGCACGTTAGCTGTGTGTGTGTGTGTGTGTGTGTGTGTGTGTGTGTGTGTGTGTGTGTGTGTGTGTGTGTGGGTGTGTGTGTGTGTGACAGTGTGTGAGCGTGTGTCTGTGTGTGAAATTGAGATCCACCCCGATAGAGCGACGACTGATTCCCTTTTTTCCGTCTGATTGAAACAACTACTGACCGCCCCTCCCCCCTCATTGTGTTCCCCGAGTCCCACGACACCTGTCCGGAAGGAGGAGAGACGAGAACACGTAAATGGAGCAATTAGCGATCGGGGAGCAGGAAGGGAAGAGTCCCGTCCGAAGAGGAGCTGCACTGCGAAAGGGTGGCTGCCGCTGCCGGTGGCTGCGTGGAGAGAGAAAATAGAAAAAATGAGGAAGGACTCGGGCAACATGGACGTGAACGTGACTGCGTTTCTTGTCTGACTGACTGTCTCTATCTGTCTGTCTGTCTGTCTGTGTGTGTGTGTGTCTGTCTATGTCTGTCTGCCTGTCTGTGTCCTGTCTGTCTGTCTGTCTGTCTGTCTGTCTGTCTGTCTGTCTGTCTGTCTGTCTGTCCGTCTGTCTGCCTGTCTGTCTGTCTGTCTGTCTGTCTGTCTGTCTGTCTGTCTGTCTGTCTGTCTATCTGCCTGTCTCCCTCTGTCTGTTCGTCTGCCTGTATGACTGTGTATGTTTGTATGCATTAGTCCGCCCCTCTTCATCCGCCACTCGTCGTCCTCCTCTATGACCGTCTCTGTTTACTCTGCATGCCTGTCCATCTTGCCCGTCTCTTTCTTGCCGCTGCTTTGGCTGAATCCGTCCTGTTTTTGCGGTGCAGCAGGCCGAGCACTATCTCGTCGCTCTGTCTCGCTCGCTCTCGAGGGGCAGGCCCGTCGGGGTGCGAGAGAGATGACGAGCCGCCGGTTCCGCCTTTCCTTTCCCCTGACGCCGCCTGACGCGCTTCAAATGGATGGCGCTAGTTTTAAATTCAAAGTCGGCCCTCCTCGCTGCTTGCCGGCCTTGTCGGCTCGTTTGCAGAACGGATCGGTTAAAATTCATCAGGGCTGCGCCGGGCTGCGCGGCCGGCCGGAAAGGGGACCAACCAAGCCGCGGGGGGCGCAGCGGCGCAGCACAGTGGGCCAGAAGACCGGCGCAGGCGGCCAAAACTCTGGGCGCGTTTTGAGCTCCAGAGTCGCTGGACAGGACTCGAACCGAACGTGTGACCCCACCAATGGATTCCTCGTTCGGAGAGCAATCCATTGGTGGGGTCACACGTTCGGTTCGAGTCCCATTTAGCGACTCTGGAGCTCCACGTTTCGCAAGTCGGGCGTCGCGTGAGAGAGGTCAGGTTTGGTTATTGTCTGGCAACGCGCTATTTTCTTCGCCCAGACCACTGCCAGACCACTGCCGGCCTTCGCCGATGATATCAATTGATTGGGCCTTGTTCGCCTGGCTGCGTGAAGTAGCCCGACTGACGCTCGCCGCTGAGCTTGACGCAGAACTTGGTGGAGAACGTGAGTCGTGGGTTAGCCGGCGCAGCTCCCTCGTTTGATCCAGGTTTGATGGCAGCCGCGGGGCGAACAAGCAGCGCTCTCTCTCTCTCTCTCTCTCTCTCTCTCTCTCTCTCTCTCTCTCTCTCTCTCTCTCTCTCTCTCTCTCTCTCTCTCTCTCTCTCTCTCTCTCTCTCTCTCTCTCTCTCTCTCTCTCTCTCTCTCTCCGCTGCCGCGATGCACCAGTGCGGCCACCTCGGCGAATCAGGGTTTCCTTTTGGTCTTTTCGCTTCGGGCCGCCGCCTTTCCGCGTCCGATCGCCGTCCCTGTCAATCCGAGACTGCTGCGCCCTGCGCACAGTGGGCCAGAAGACCGGTGGCGGCCAAAACTCCAGACGCGTTTTGAGCTCCAGAGTCGCTAAACAGGACTCGAACTGACCGCGTGACCCCACCAATGGATTCCTCGTTCGGAGGGCAATCCATTGGTGGGGTCACACGTTCGGTTCGAGTCCCATTCAGCGACTCTGGAGCGCAAAACGCGTCCGGGATTTCGGCCGCCTGCGCCGGTCTTCTGGCCCACTGTGCCAGACGGAGACAACGAGCGCACAACACCGGTAGTTGGCCAAATCGGGGCAGGCGGCGCTGTAATTGCAGTCTGCGAGGCCGCGATTAAGAGAAGGCCTATGAGAAACGCGTGTGGGAAGCAGGCTGGCAGGCAGTCTGGAAGACAGGCAGGCCTGCCGGGCGCCGGGCCCCGCCGGGGGTCCTCGCTGGGCCTGCAGACTCATTCCGAGAGTCTTTGTCGTCTCTCTCGCACCCATTCGGGGCGCCACCTGAGTGCGAGAGAGACAGAGCAACGACTCTCGGCAGCAGTGTGCTGGCTGGGCCCCGGCGGCGCCGCCCTCCGTGGCTCACTGCCGCTTCCGCTGTCCGGAGCCTTGTCAAACTGCTGCTTTCGAACGCCCCGCCGTTGGCCACTTTGCCACCCCACCAATGGATTCCTCGTTCGGAGAGCAATCCATTGGTGGGGTCACACGTTCGGTTCGAGTCCCATTCAGCGACTCTGGAGCTCAAAACGCGTCCGGGATTTTGACCGCCTCCACCGGTCTTCTGGCCCACTGTGCGTGGATGGTCTTGCCGGATTGACTGGTGGCTTCACTCTGCGATGATGGCCTGTCTAGCCGGGACTGGTTCGCTTTTCGGGCGGGGCTGCCAGCCTGCCCGTTTGAACGCGACCTTTAGTCCGAATGCCTGCTTTGGCCTGCGTCCTGGGTCAGGCAGCGGACCCTGAGTTACCGGCCGTGCACGGCGTGCACTCTGCCGCTGGCGGGGCGGACCCACTACACCGTCGCACAGTGGGCCAGAAGACTGGCGCAGGCGGTCAAAATCCCGAACGCGTTTTTGAGCTCTAGAGTCGCTAAATGGGACTCGAACCGAACGTGTGATCCCACGAATGGATTCCTCGTTCAGAGAGCAATCCATTGGTGGGGTCACACGTTCGGTTCGAGTCCCATTTAGCGACTCTGGAGCTCAAAACGCGTCCAGAGTTTTGACCGCCTCCACCGGTCCTCTGCTTCACTGTGACGTCAGGACGGGTTGCCACCGTTGCCACTGTGTTCACCGTTTAGAAAAGGGAGATCGACCGACTAAAAGTCTCACAGTACTCGTAAATCTGCGAAAACTATAACTCAGGACTGAAACTTCCAAAAAATAAAATCATCTTGCTTTTGTTTCTGTTTTTTCTTGTGCGGGTCCTTCTAACCCACATCGCAAATGAAGAAAGCACACTGTACTCGCCCCGCCCACACTGCAAATGAAGCTCGCGTGCCGCGCCTACACTAGGAGGACCAAATGGCGGCAGGGATTGCTGTTTTGCCGCCCGAGGGGCTTTATTCATTCCTTGCACTCTGTCTGTCTGTCTGCCTGTCTGTCCGTCTGTCTGTCCGTCTGTCTGCCTGTCTGTTCGCACTCTCGCTGACCCCCCACGCTGCTGGCGGTAATTAATAAATTGAAGGCCCCGGAAGGAACTGCTTCTTCTTCTCATAGGCGGTGCTACGCCGCTATGCCACGGCAGCGTCGTTGCCCGGTTGCTTTGCGGTGGTGCAGCATTAGCCATACTGGCCGCTCGCATGTTTACCGAGTCACCTTTCGCCCTAATGCGTTTTTTGTTTTTGTTTTCGTCCCGCTAACGCGGTACACCGTTAAATAAAACTATCGTCAGAGCTTCACTTCCGGCACAAGATTCTGCACATGTCGCGTCAAAGTTGTTCTGTTCAAGTTTTCCTTAATTAATTTTTTGTAAAGCGATTTTTAATTTTTTGTTGTTGATGTTGATTGTGTTGTTGGTGCGTGCCTCCGTCCAGCCGAGGCAGTAGGTGAGGGTCCCACGGAGCCCATCAAACACAAACACTGTATCGAGGGGCAAAACAATTCGCTCACACACACACACTCACACACAGAGGCGCGTACAAGTAAACACACACACACCACTTTCGCCTGGTGCACTAGCTCCAGATACCGCGCGATTTCTTCCGCGAGTCTCTCTCTCTCTCTCTCTCTCTCTCTCTCTCTCTCTCTCTCTCTCTCTCTCTCTCTCTCTCTCTCTCTCTCTCTCTCTCTCTCTCTCTCTCTCCCCCTCTCCTTGTCATTATCGCGTCGTCTGCTTGGAGTCAGGTTTCGTTTTATGTCTCTATCCGGCGACGGTACCGCCGTCAGGCCGTCGCCGTTAAACTCCGAGTGTGGATGCAAAGCGATGCAAATAAAAGCTCTGTCTCTCTCGCACTCGCGGGGCGTCCCGAGCAGGTGCGAGAGAGACAGAGAGCCCTGTTGAGCGATTCCGGAGTCTGTCTCTCTCGCACTCGTGGGGCGTCGTGCCCGGCCGTCTGCGAGGAGCGTCTTCACTTACGGTGTGGTGGGGGCAGCGCGTCGCCGCGCTCGGTCAAGTTGAAGGCTGCGGCCTCGAGGGGTCGCTTGACCCACATCCAGTGTCCCGGCGATTAGTTTGGCATCAGCGGCCTCGCAGTGGGCCAGAAGACCGGCGGAGGCGGCCAAAACTCGAGACGCGTTGTGAGCTCCAGAGTCGCTAAATGGCACTCGAACTCGAACTGAACGTGTGCCCCACCAATGGATTGCTCTCCGAACGGGGAATCCATTGGTGGGGTCACACGATCGGTTCGTCATGTTTAGCAGTGTCTATGTCCTCTTTTACGGAAGGGAAGCGCGTCATGGGTGACGCGAGTAACTGTAACACTCTGTGTGTGTCTGTGTGTGTGTGAGTGTCGTCAATCGTAAAGAACCGATAGCGATTCGTCCGCAAGCTGTGGACGCTTTACGTGGAGGCTTGCCAGATTCCCCCCCCCCCCCCCCCCCCTTCTCTCTCTCGCAGTGGTCGTACGGGGCAGGCTGTCCAAGTTGTCCACTGCCAAACAGGAGCTCTAGCCTCCGGCAGGGTGCCGCCGCTTTCTGACTGTCTCTCTCGCACCCGCCGGGTTCTGCTCGCGTCTGTCTCCGTCATAACCGCCGTCATCGAAGGCGGCGTGGACTGCACTGCCTGCCCCTCGAGTCGCTCTTAGCTCCAGCAATGCCCGTTACTTCGGTTTTGCCACGTACGAGTGGGCGAGGATTCCATCGAAAGGGTTGCCAACCTTCATCCTTAATCCTGGACCGGGCGACTTCTCGAGAGCAAAGCCCTGGTACCACGAATTAGGCAGACGAGGCTACCAGTTGGAACCCCTAACTTGAAACTTGAAGCTGTATCGTAGCGAATTTCGCCTACTTTGGTGGCAACACTTGTTGCTCAGTTTCGGCTTTTGAAATTCGTGAGGGCAAACCTGTCCCATTCCACAGCACGCTGAGTGGCTGCTCACGCCCCAAAAACCGTTTCCCCCAATCCCATTTCACATTGCCTCTTCGCATGTTTCGTTTCCGAGGCCCACTCGTTTATAATGGCGGAAAACGAGAATCCAAAATCTGATAGCTTGGTCGCCGCCGAGAGTGCCGGCAGCGGGAGGTGGTCGGAAACGGTCCGGAACTGGGCGCATTCTAGTGGCGCAGCGTGCCATCAGTCGCACTGTCGGCCGGTCTACGCCGCACAGTGGGCCAGAAGACCGGCGCAGGCGGCCAAAACTCCAGACGCGTTTTGAGCTCCAGAGTCGCTAAACAGGACTCGAATCGAGCGTGTGACCCCACCAATGGATTCCTCGTTCGGAGAGCAATCCATTGGTGGGGTCACACGTTCGGTTCGAGTCCCATTTAGCGACTCTGGAGCTCAAAACGCGTCTAGAGTTTCGGCCGCCTCCACCGGTCTTCTGGCGCACTGCGCGGCAGTGGGATGCGTTCCCAAACAGCGGCCGGCGGGTCGCTGGCCCGACATCACTCATCCCAGCACGCGCCGACAGGCCGACTGGGCCGACTCGCCGATGGAGGATGCGTTCCATTATCCGCGCTTAGCGTCCCGACCGGCGCTGACCAACTGACCAGTCGGTTGTGACCGGGCCCGACCGGGCGCGATCGGGCCGGCTAGGCAAGGCTCCAGGTGGGTCAGTGCCTGGCCAGTGTGCCTGGCCAGTGCCTGGCCTCGGCATAAATCAGAGAGGGCAGCGCAAGTGCTGGGTCGCGCTGTTTACAAGGCGAGGGTCAGTCCTAACTGAACCGCCGCGCCGTGCGAATAGCAGGTGGATAAAGACAGGCAACGCAGGTGTCTGAAGGGCTGCTGCCTGCCGTGCCCGTTAAGAGGTAGCTGCATCGCGATGCTGCCCGGCGCGGCATGGCGCGGCCCGCCGGGGGGCGGCAGGTTTTCGCACCCACGGATTCAGGTGGCCGGCGAGCCAGATGACCTTCTCCAGGCTCCCCGCGGCCTCGGTCCCGACGGGCCCCGACGGGCCCCGAGGTCACAGGGCACGTGCTGTATGGCAGTCTGACATTCGCGCACCGGAACCGAGCCGCCGGCCGCCGGGCGTAGGTCCCTCTCGCACCCCCAGGGCACCGTGGGCCGGAAGACCGGTGGAGGCGGCCAGGACTCAGACGCGCTTTGAGCTCCAGAGTCGCTAAATGGTGCTCGAACCGAACGTGTGACCCCACCAATGGATTCCTCTTTCGGAGAGCAATCCATTGGTGGGGTCACACGTTCGGTTCAAGTCGTAGCGACTCTGGACCCCCAAAACGCGTTAGGTTTCCCTCCCGTTTCCGGCCCACTGGGCACGTCCATGAGCGGGGAAAAGGAAAGCAGTTCGGTCAGAGGGGCTTTATCTCCCAGAAGGCGCTGGTCTCACGCGTCTAGACGTGTGGCCGCCTCCACCTGGTCTCCGGCCCCTGCTGGCCGTTCCTGCTGCGCTGCGCTCTGGTGCTGCACGCGCGATGCCTGGTTGGCGCCTCCCCGCCGTCGCTCCGCGCCTGCCTGTGCCGCTGTGCCTGCCTGCCGCGCTGCCGGCTGCCGCCTGGCTCTCCTGCCTGCGCTGCCTGCCTGCCTGCCTGGCTGCCTGCCTGCCTGCCTGCCTGCCTGCCTGCCTGCTGCCTGCCTGCCTGCTGCCTGGCTGCCTGCGTGCCTGCTGCCTGCCTGCCTGCCTGCCTGCCTGCCTGCCTGCCTGCCTGCCTGCCTGCCTGCCTGGCTGCCTGCCTGCCTGCCTGCCTGCCTGGCCGCTGGCTGGCCGCCGCTTAGCGGGCAGAGTGCGTATGCCACCTGTCGGCGGCCCGACGGCCCGGCCTTAGCAGGGCCCGCTAGCCGACACCGAGTCCAGCAGGACCAGCACCGCGGCAACGCCAGCAACGCCAGGCAACGCGGCCTAGACAACGACGCACTTTTGACGACTTGGCACCGGGACTGGCCCAGACCGCAGCCACGCGCCGTGGGTCGTCTTGTTGAGATTCGAAGAGAGAGAGAGAGAGAGAGAGGAGAGAGAGAGAGAGAGAGAGAGAGAGAGAGAGAGAGAGAGAGAGAGAGAGAGAGAGAGAGAGAGAGGAGAGAGAGGAGAGAGAGATTGAATAACAGGCCAATCGAAAGGGCGGCGACGGCAAGCCTCTCTGCGCGCGCGCGCGCTAAAACGGTTTGAATGAATATGAGAAATTTACGCGGGGCGGTTGGTAATTGAAGGCTGCCAGCTCGGACGGCGTGGCTGCCTGCTCGGGCTGGCCGGCTGGCCGGCTGGGCGCGCGGTCAAGGCGAGGTTCGGCGCATCAATTCCGCCGTATGAGTGCGCTCGCCTACGTGAGGGCACGCGGCTCGCGGACCCACCGCTATCCCGGCACGCCCCGCCACCTGTGCAGCCCCCCCTTCCCCTCGGGGGGCACATCTTCGCTTGCCACAAATCGATGCAATCGAGTCGATATGACGACCGAGATCTCGGAGCGCGCGCCTCGCGCCCAGCCCACAGTGGGCCAGAAGACCGGTGGAGGCGGCAAAATTCTAGACGCGTTTTGTGGTCCAGAGTCGCTGAATGGGACTCAAATCGAGCGTGTGACCCCACCAATGGATTCCTCGTTCGGAGAGCAATCCATTGGTGGGGTCACACGTTCGGTTCGAGGCCTGCTTAGCGACTCTGGAGCTCAAAACGCGTCTAGGGTTTTTGCTGCCCCCACCGGTGTTCTGGCCCACTGTGCAGCCTCGCCCTGCCCCCTCGGGGCCCATCATGTTGTTGCGGAGCGACGACGACGCGGCGGCGCGTGCCCGCCGGACCCAACGAGATCTCGAACGAGATGCTTTGCTTCCGACACGGACGCGACCACGGTCGCGGGATCGAATCTCGGCTAAACGCGCGCCTTTTTTTGTCTTTTGTTTTTTTGTTTTTAGTCTGTTTTTGTTTGTTGTTGTTGTTGTTGTCCGCTCGCCCTGCCGGTGCCGTTTTCGCCTGTTTTGGGGTAAAGGCAATGAGGCCGCCTCGCTGCTGGGCCATGCGACTGCCCTTAAGTGAGGATCCCACTAGACAAACCGGGGCATGCACTCGCCGTCCGTAAGGCGTTACCGTTGGCGCGTCACAAGCGTTCCAGTGTTACAGTGTAGCACACGCGGCCGCGCCATGCGACTACCGGACGGACACCAAACACGAAGCCATTCGGGACGCGGCCGCGTAGCCTGGCCTAGCCTGGCTGGCTAACGGGGGACTCTAGCACCGCCTCAAGCAGCCCACTGCACTGCCCAGCGGACACGGCGGGGCGGGCGGGGCGCACGGTGGATTTGCCAGAAGACCGGTGGAGGCGGTCAAAACCCTGGACGCGTTTTGAGCTCCAGAGTCGCTGAATGGGACTCGAACCGAACGTGTGACCCCACCAATGGATTGCTCTCAGTGGTGGCATAGCTTGGTGACCAACACTTTCCGAGCAAATAACTTAATCTCGCGAGCACACACTGGCTTCTGGGTGGTCAGCAAGGTGCGTTCCACGGGCGTTCCACGGGCGTTCCACGGGCGTTCCACGGGTGTTCCACGGGCGTTCCACGGGCGTTCCACGGGCGTTCCACGGGCGTTCCACGGGCGTTCCAAGGGTGTTCCACGGGCGTTCCACGGGCGTTCCCAAGGGGTACCCAAATCATGATAATCATTGCACGTCTAGCTGGTAATCAGTGAAATAATCAACATCATCCAATGAAATGACAATCATACTTTCGGGGATTCAATCACTTTTGACCATTTTTGCGAGACCACTGCTCCCAAACTATCAGCGGTCAAAGCCTTCCCGAGGCGGGGCATGAAAGAGTAGGGTCTTCATAATAGTAAGGCGTCGAGGGAGGCCTTTGACCGCAGCTAAATTGGATGCAGTGACCGCTCAAAGTCAGCAAAAACGGTAATTTTCTGAAATTCATTCACTTTTTGACCATTTTTGCGAGACCACTGCTCCCAAACTATCAGCGGTCAAAGCCTTCCCGAGGCGGGGCATGAAAGAGTAGGGTCTTCATAATAGTAAGGCGTCGAGGGAGGCCTTTGACCGCAGCTAAATTGGATGCAGTGACCGCTCAAAGTCAGCAAAAACGGTAATTTTCTGAAATTCATTCACTTTTTGACCATTTTTGCGAGACCACTGCTCCCAAACTATCAGCGGTCAAAGCCTTCCCGAGGCGGGGCATGAAAGAGTAGGGTCTTCATAATAGTAAGGCGTCGAGGGAGGCCTTTGACCGCAGCTAAATTGGATGCAGTGACCGCTCAAAGTCAGCAAAAACGGTAATTTTCTGAAATTCATTCACTTTTTGACCATTTTTGCGAGACCACTGCTCCCAAACTATCAGCGGTCAAAGCCTTCCCGAGGCGGGGCATGAAAGAGTAGGGTCTTCATAATAGTAAGGCGTCGAGGGAGGCCTTTGACCGCAGCTAAATTGGATGCAGTGACCGCTCAAAGTCAGCAAAAACGGTAATTTTCTGAAATTCATTCACTTTTTGACCATTTTTGCGAGACCACTGCTCCCAAACTATCAGCGGTCAAAGCCTTCCCGAGGCGGGGCATGAAAGAGTAGGGTCTTCATAATAGTAAGGCGTCGAGGAAGGCCTATGACCGCAGCTAAATTTGACGCAGTGGCTTCCCAAAGTCACCAATATTGAATTTCCGACACTTTAGTAGCTTTCCGAGGTCGGCGCTCAAATAATCCCCAACATTACCCAATAATCAACATAATAACCTCCTATAATCAGTGATAAATAATAAAAAAATCAAAATAAATCACATGTAATCATATTCTAAATATAATCAGTGTACATGAAAATCTTGAGTTGGTTACCCCTTGGGCGTTCCACGGGCGTTCTTCGGGCATTCCTCGGGCGTTCCAGGGGCGTTCCAGGGGCGTTCCTCGGGCGTTCCTCGGGCGTTCCAGGGGCGTTCCGAAGAGCCCCGCGTGCCGACACTAGAGATCGCCATTGAACTTGAAACGACGGCTAATTGGCGACTATCCCTTTGGAGTCCATGACGTCAATTGATGCATGACGAAGCCAACGACACGTCTGTCTGTCTGTCTATCTGTCTGTCTGTCTGTCTGTCTGTCCGTCTGTGAGTTCGGCACGCCACGGCACGTGTCACCATTGCATAATTACATTATTAAGAGGATGTGTGCACCGGGGTGCATCGTCCGCACCGCTACCTCACGTCGGCCGCGCCAAAACGGAGCCACTGCACTGCTAGCCCGTGGCATGACTGACTGGCCGCTCGCAGTTACGAAGCTGCAATTACGTCAATTACCGCACAACGGTAGTGTCCGCTTTTAATTAGTATTCAATCTGGACTTTCGGAAGGCTGTTTTGTTTCCGTGCGAGTGGGTCAGGTTTGCACGCCGCACAGTGGGCCAGAGGACCAATGGAGGCGGCCAAAAAAACTCTAGACGCGTTTTGAGCTCCAGCGGCGGGGCGCACGGTGGATTTGCCAGAAGACAGGTGGAGGCGGTCAAAACCCCGGACGCGTTTTGAGCTCCAGAGTCGCTGAATGGAACTCGAACCGAACGTGTGACCCCACCAATGGATTGCTCTCGGAACGACGAATCCATTGGTGGGGTCACGCGCTCGATTCGACGGAGGCTTCCTTTTCTTCTGGATAAACATTTCTGGCGAGTCCCAGGCAACATTCTTTTAAAGCTGGGACACGCGCACTATCGACGGCATAACACGCACACAGACACGCGGGACGGCTCGTGCATACTCACACACACTCATTTAGATACACATACGGGCGAAGCACGTCCGCACCTGTCGTTGCCTTGCACTTACACACACACACACACACACACACACACACACACAGAGCTGCGCGCGTGTCGCGAAACGCATATATCCACGTACGCGCGAACACACACACACACACACATGTAAACGCATACACTAGCCGCGGTCCGGAAGCGCGCGCGGTAGAGAGAGAGGCGGCGGCAAAGGGAAAAGAGATTTTTCAATTTTATCGCGAAACCCGTTTTTGGCAGAGTACCCCCTCCGCTTGGCCGAGCACGCGCGCACGCGGTCCGCATATCGCATCGGTCGCCGTATATTACACCTGCAGCTGCCATCGGCTGTTATTGGCCATTGACTGGCGAGAGAGAGAGAGAGAGAGAGAGAGAGAGAGAGAGAGAGGCGTGTGTGTGCGTGCGGGCCGACGAACAAATATCATAAACCATGGTGCTTTATCTGGTTGCAGACTGGCGGTGCCGATATTTCTGCCATGACTTCATCACGCCGGTGACACGTAAGTGCATCTTTTTTTAAAATTCCGATTTATTTACTTACCTGTTTTTACGGTGTCCCTTAATGGGGCGTCGCTGATGATGTGGTCGGGTCGCTTCCTCCGCGACGCCGCTGTGCCGCGCCGCCCACGTCGTCCTGGGGTCGTCGGCGGGCACGTCCGCGGCGTCCGCGGCCACGTCGCGGAGGTGACAGGTGGCGGACGCCATCGAACGAACCGGCCGCGCCGAACGACGCCAGCGACACCGTCCCGTTCACTGACCACGACGACGACCCCGTCGCCCTCCGCCGGCCTCCGCGCACAGTGGGCCAGAAGACCGGCGGAGGCAGCCAAAACAACGCGTTTTGAGCTCCAGAGTCGCTAAACAGGACTCGAACCGAACGTGTGACCCCACCAATGGATTCCTCGTTCGGAGAGCAATCCATTGGTGGGGTCACACGTTCGGTTCGAGTCCCGTTTAGCGACTCTGGAGCTCAAAACGCGTCTAGAGTTCCGGCCGCCTGCGCCGGTCTTCTGGCTCACTGTGCGTCCGCGCGAACAGTCCAGCCCGGCACTGCTAAACACAAATGTCGACGTCTCGGACGAAAGCGCCGTCTGCGTCGCCGCAGCAGGCTTCCCGATCATTTGCCACTTTCGAAACGAATTGTGAGGCGTGCCTAGGCGCGTGTCGGGCTTCTGTATGTGTGTGTGTGTGTGTGTGTGTGTGTGTGTGTGTGTGTGTGTGTGTGTGTGTGTGAGAGAGAGAGAGAGCGTGTGTGAGTGAGCCGTCTGTGTCCGGGCAGGCCCAGGCCCGTGTGCTTGCCGGCTTGCCCCAACAGGAGACATCTGCCGGCCAGAGTGGACGCTACTTTTCTCCGGCCGGCCAGAAAAACCGCAGAGGACGGCCAAGTGGTGTGGGAAACGGAAAATTGAAACAAAATGAGAGAGAGAGAGAGAGAGAGAGAGAGAGAGAGAGAGAGAGAGAGAGAGAGAGAGAGAGAGGCCCGTCGAACAGCGGAGCCTTGCGGTGTTGCCTACCCTGCCGGGCGCCTCGCTAACGGAGGCTGCGGGCTGCTTCCGAACGGGGCGTCGCTCCGTCTCTCTCGCACTCGCAGGGCGTCCCGCAGCGGCGCGAGAGAGACAGCGCGGCGCCGTTCGCTAATTAGCAGTGCACTGCCCCGGGGCACGTGCCCGCCCAGGCGCTGCAGTTCCGCCAGGCCAGGCCCCGCTGTTTATTGGCAGGGCTTCAACGACATCACTTCGCAAAAAAAAAAATTGGTTAGCTGAAAAAAAAATTTAAAAAAAATTAGTTTTTGCGTTTTTTGATAGAAGAAATAGTTCAGCACTTCTTTGTTTTTCGAATCGCAGAGGTTGGAAGAATTTAAAAAAGCGCCTCCTTTGTCGAAACCCTTCAAAAAAAAAAAAGTGCGCAACATTTTTTTACTGTTTTTTTTTTATATAAATCGGAATTTTTTCCTTTTTTTTAAATAGAAGAAATAGTATGGCACTTTTATTTCGAATCGCATTGGGTGGAAGAATTAAAAGAAGCGTTCCTTTGTCGGACGGAACCTCTAAAAATAGGGGGTGGGTAATGCGCAACCTTTTCTTGCTGTGGGAAAATTAAAATTTTTAGGTTTTTCTTCGCGGTGTAGGGAATTAATCCTCTCGGTGTGCGAGGCTGGAAGTGATGAGCTTGTCCCGCTGTACGCCTTTTCTAGCCGGACGGCACGGGGCTCCCGCTGCGGCGCGCTGCGGCGTTGACCAACGGAAGTTTCTCCCGAATCCAGGCGCCCCGACCCAGGCCCTGCCTGGCCCTGCCGCCGTGGGACACTGGCCTAAGTGGATATATCAGAGGCGGATCTGTGTGACCGCTAGTGACCGCTAGTGTGAGCCGGTTGTGTTGGGAGCGGACCTCGGCCCTCGGCTGCAGATGTCCCGACGGCGCTGACCCACTGGGGACCCGCTGGGGACCCGCCGGCCCAAAGTCGCAGACTTATGGCTCGCGTCTCGAATTAGCCGGACACCTCCCTGGCGGCGGAGCTTTTTTCCACTCCCGAAAAAGTTGAGTCGAATCGACTGTAATGTCGGCTGACTTTCGAAGCAATACCGGCAGGACCCTTTGGATTCAACTCCACCAGGATTGCAGTCAAAATGAAAACTAAAGTCATTTCGTCCCAACTTTGTTTTACAGTGTGGCGACGGAGGCACCGGTTCAGGACTAGCGCGGTCACCTGCTTCTTTTAGAAAGACAAATTTATCATGTCTGCGTCTAAAATATGTGTGTTCGTTTTCGCGTTTTTGGGCGCTTTCGATAGAAGTACCTTCTCTTCTCGACACCACGGTGCTGCAAAGCCCAGGCTGGCCCGTCCACCAGTCGAATCTGCGGTCTAGTGGAGTCTGGCACACTGAAAGACGGGCAACTCATTAGCGACAGGTCCCCAGCCATGGCTGTGCCGGCCTCGCGCGCCCCGCCGTTAACGCACCGTTTATTTCTCATACGCCTTGGGTGGGAAACGGCCTTTCGGGCCTTCCGGGCCTTCGAGCCGTATTGGCGGCTCGAGCTTAACGACGGACCCCCCACGGGGACCGGGCGCCTCTGTGTGTGTGTGTGTGTGTGTGTGTGTGTGTGTGTGTGTGTGTGTTTCAACACTTACCGTCGCGTGGAATTTACAGATCCGATCTTCTTCTCCTTCTTCTTCTTCTTTTTCTTCTTCTTCTTCTTTTCTTCTTCTTCTTCTTCTTCTTCTTCTTCTTCTTCTTCTTCTTCTCTTCTCCTTGTTTCCGCGGAGAAAGGCCGTGCGGTGACGGTCAAAGCGCGACGGCTACACTGCAGTTGACGTCGGCCGGCACGAGACGCGCGCCTACTTTCTGTTTGTTGTAAAATATTAGATGCGAGTCGCGCCATGCGCGTGCGTTCCCTGAGAGAGAGAGAGAGAGAGAGAGAGAGAGAGAGAGAGAGAGAGAGAGAGAGAGAGAGAGAGAGAAGCTGGAACGCCTGCGAAGAGAGAGATAGGCATCACTGCACGACACTCGTGGTTTGCGGGTCGGCCCGCCCTGCGTTCTGCAGGCGCTTTCGCTAATTCTCTTCTTCTTCTTCTTCTTCTTCTTCTTCTTTCTTTCTTCTTCTTCTTCTTGCCGGCACCATATCGTGACGGCTTCGGGCTAATCCAAACAAACCAGACCATTGGCGCTGCTGGAGAAAGAGAGAGAAAGAGGGGGGGGGGGGAATGCCACCAACAAAGAATCTGACAGCGCAAAAAAAAATGGTTGAATAAGAAAGGTGAGCAAAGTATGTATTGACATGCGGAATATTTAGAATTTGCGACACGCGCTTGAATGAGAGACAAATTGGGCAGGTCTAGTAGGTGTTGGCGGACGTGTGCGGGATGAAGATCGTTTCGTTTGGTGTGTGTGTGTGTGTGTGTGTGTGCGTGCGTGCACTTGTGTATGTGTGTGTGAGATCGCGCGGCGCATGTCTATGAGTCCAGCCCGGCGAGGCAGAGGTATGAATAAGGAGATTTGCAGTGGCCATTATTAACAGTGCGCGACGTCTCTCCGACACTGTAACTCGACAGACACACCGTTAAAATAGGGATGCTTTTGACCGTCGTATCACGGCAGTGTACTGTTAGCAACCCTTGAATGGATCGAGAGGATGAATGCATGCAGGTATTGAAGGCGGCGCATTTTGCGTTGGAAACTAATCGGTGCGCAGCACGACATGTGTTTTGCCACGCCCCGCGCTGCCCAGCGCAGCGAAGCCTCGATGGAAGTCGGTAGTGGAGCGAGTACTTGGTACACTTGGCAGCAGCCTAGACGAGTCACTGCGAGTTACTTCCCAGCCTGCCCGGGTGTTTAAAGTCGATTGCTAATGCCTGCTGCAGTTTTGCACGCTGCGGCGTATCTAAAAACAAAAACAAAAATTCACATTATTTTTCGGAGGGTAACAGTGGCAGGGCTGTCCGGTCTGAACCATGAGTTGCCGAGCGGCGCTATGTTTTGCCGGCCGGTGTCAGATTGCCCCCCCCTCCTCCTCGTTTGCGGTACTGTACACTGAATACCGGGACCAGTGGACCTGCTACACCGGCCGCCACTCGGATTAGCCCTTTGACCGACCCATTTGACCGAGTTCCGCGAGTCCCATTTGACCGAAATTTGTTCAAGTCCCATTTAACCCGGGTCCGAGTTTTGGGTCCTACAGTCTTAGGTCATATGGCGTTCCATATGACCTTACTACGGTCCACATTGACCTATTTATGCCTCATTTGACCAAAGTCCGTCAAGTTCCATTTGACCAAGTTCCGTCAAGACCCATTTGACCAAGTTCTGACAAAACCCATTTGACCAAGTTCCGTCAAGGCCCATTTGACCAAGTTCTGACAAGACCCATTTGACCAAGTTCCGACAAGACCCATTTTGACCTGGTCCGCTGAGTCCCATTTGACGGGTCAGGGACTCCACTTGACATCGCATCGCCCGGCTCAGGTCCCGTTTGACCGGCTGCGGCATTTCGAGCACGCGCGCTTCATTTTGCACGATTTTAATATTGAGGCAAAAAGCTAATCCAGCCGGACCGAGGCGCGTGCGATTCTACCATTACGGGGCATTCCATTTTTTCCCCCGACCGCAAAGAAGTGACCGCATGTGACCGATGACGCTCCGTGCGGTCAGCAGACACGGACGTACCTCAACTAGCGGTGCCGCGCCTTCCATCACAGTAATGACAATAATTAAAAGGCCTTTTCAGCAATTTCATTTTTGCTCCCTCCCTTTGTCGTTTATTTTGGGTAAATATGATGGACCGCACTTTACGGACGGTGTAACACGTGCGCGTACGTTATCCTGCTTGTTCGCGGTGCTTTCCTTCCAACAACAACAACAACATTCTTCGGACGCTTTTGGCGGCGGTCATCTCATTGAGATGGTCATGCCTTTGGCGAGGCCCGGACAGTGACACCGAAACCGCAGGACACGAGGACCAGCGAGGTCCAACCAAGCCGACAGTCGATGCGACCGAGGCACCGCTACCGGGAACTGGAATGCACAACAGGTTGATGAGCCTGGATGCTAATTTCGGAAGGAGAAGGGGGAAGTAAAAAAATAAAGAAACAGCCGCCAGACGGCGCTGTCCTTTGGGATGCCGTCTTCTTCACCACGAAACTATGGGCCCTGGCAAAACCAGCAATAATGTAGACGAAATTCGAAAATATCGAAGCGAGTATTAAAAACACGGGCGGTTTTCTTCGGCCAAGTTGCCGCGAATCTAGTCTCGCGTTGCAGGTGCAGGCCGATCTAGAGGGCGTGGCTCGGATCAGGGTTAGCGAGGCGTTTGCTGCCCACGCCCGCAGCGCAGCGTGTTCTAGGCACCAATTTCAGACCAGTAGGTGACCTCCATTTCGAAAAAATTCGCATCAGTTTCTTCAATTTTTCTTTCCTTTCTGCATTTTTTAGAATGCCACTCAAGCAGCCATAATGTTTTAATCAGCGCGGCTTTGAGACGGTGGCGCCCGGTTGCGCGTTTGTCATTTCTTCTCCCCCCTCTCTCTCTCTCTCTCTCTCTCTCTCTCTCTCTCTCTCTCTCTCTCTCTCTCTCTCTCTCTCTCTCTCTCTCCGACCTCGTCCTCCTCATCTTCTCGGCCAACTCTTCTTGTTTTTGTCTGTTTTTGTTTTTTGTCGTGGCGCCACGCACGAAGTGAGAGCATGCATGCACGCACGCACGCCCGCCATGTAACGGCAGAAACTGATCCGTCATTTTTATGATTCGCGTTCGTGTTCCGTTTTGCATCTTTTTATTTCATTTTCTTTGGCGGTTTATTTTTGGGTTGTTTCTTTTTTTTTATTTTCGGCGATCTTTTCTGGAGTGATCGGTGCCCTTGCATGTCCCGGCCGCGTGGCTCGTTTCGTTTTACACCTGCGTGCGTATGCGACAGGCGGCCGCGCGCGCATCGGCTGATAGGCAATCTGGAGAAAGCCCCACGACGTGCCAGCAAAAAAAAAAATTAAAAATGAAAACAAACTTGTTGCGTTTGAGATGGAAACGACGGCATTAGTCTCTTTTGAGAGGCAGACCCACTGCAGGGATTCCTAGGACGGATAGAGAGGGACGGAGTCCGATGGACAGCGGAGCAGGTTTGGCCATTTCGCCGCGTTGAGACCGGACATTAGTCAACGGAAACCACACCAGAAACAGTCCTCACAAAGCAGTGTATTTTTTTTTTTTTTTTTTTTTTGTATACGGACTAGTGAAAGGTCCAACGCGTCTTGTGCGGTCGAAAACGGTCAAAAGGGTCCGATCCGGCATTTTTGAGTCGCCATACTTCGGGGGTCCGTTCCAGAGAGCCGCCGTCGCGTGTGTCTGCGCGTCCTCGTATGTACACAGCCGTCGCGGTCGCATTCAAGTGCAGGAGAGTGAGAGAAAGAGAAAAGGCGGCAAGAAAACAAGGAAGGGAGGACGCGTGGCGGCTAATGACAGTGTATGAGAAATTAATGAGGATGAAATTAAGCGCGAACGGACAACAGATATTAGCGGATACCTTCAGCGGTGAAAGTCACGCCGCGATGTGTCAGGAGGGGTGGTCTTCTTCTTCTTCTTCTTCTTCTTCTTCTTCTTCTTCTTCTTCTTCTTCTTCTTCTTCTTTATCCCTAAAATATGGCATAAAATGTCGAATCCAGTCGTCCGTCTCCCGGTGCGGCCGCACGGGACCGCTGTCAGACTGGCAGCTGTTCGTCTGTTGGCGCTACACGTCACTGACGAGTCACTGACGTGTCACTGGCGTGTCGACCGTCCGTCATGTCGGCGGCCAGTGCCCCGCCGAGGGACGGACTCTGGGAAAGTAGTTGTTGTCTTTTCGCCACAGTGTAGACGACGCCTTTTTGCATTCTGTCGATACCGGCTCGTACCGGCTACTGTTATGTCCGTCCGTCCCCCATGTCAGTCAGAGAAAAACTTTCTTGCGATTGAAATTCAATTTCCCCCTCGATGTTCACTGCTCCCAGCAATGTGAATCTGCATCGTGAATCATTTGCACTCTGACCAGCCAGAGGAGCCTCCCTCCCGATTTCAATAAGCCTCGGAATAATTGGTCTGAGTGCGTGCAGCAGCGCGCACTCAGGGCGACAAGCTGCAATGCGCTCCCCAAATAAATCTGAAAAAAAAACAGCAAAAAAAAGTTGAAAATGAGACCACCTGTGCCGCTTTGCACACCATTAGCCTCTCTTGTATGCCGCGCGCTCAAAAAAAAGGGTTAAAAGTAAACAGCAAATTGCGTGAAAGAGGAAGTCGTGAAATATGTTTGAGATCCAGACAGGACCGGGCCGGCCGAGCCTGGGCCGGCCGAGCTTGGCCCGGCCCGGTCAAGCCAAGGGAAAGGCTATCGGAATGCCGACGGGTGTGACACGTACCTCCTGCATGACCGCGGCCATGTATTTCGGCACTTAATGCAGCATGTGTATAACAAGTAGGGGCAAATCAGAGAGAGAGAGAGAGAGAGAGAGAGAGAGAGAGAGAGAGAGAGAGAGAGAGAACGAGGCAGCATGCGGTAGGCAGACTGCTTTTAGGAACACGAATATATTGCTTCTTCATTTGGGTGTGCGTGCGTGTGTGCGTGCGTGCGTGCGTGGTGTGTGTGTGTGTGTGTGTGTGTGTGTGTGTGTGTGTGTGTGTGCGTGTGTGTGTGCGACGCACGTTTGACGCTTTGACCTGGAAAGGCACACGGCACCCGATACACGATGCTCGGCCGCTCGGCCCGCCTCACGTCGCTGCCACCGAATCATCGGCCACGGTCGGCCGCAACTGCCTCGGCTCTGCCTGGGCGATACGCGGCTTCTCCGCCGGACGGGCCAAATGAATGGTGCTACTCGATCGGATTGATTACGTGCGTCGCTCTGCGTGCCGACTGCATCAACTAATGAGATGAGTTTTTCGGGCCCGGGTTCAAATACCAACTTTATCATTTTTTTAAAAAAAAATTTCGGTCACTTATTACCAGCTGCACTTTTTGCCGTTTTCTCCGGCAGTCCGTCTCGTTTGTGGTGAACCAGGTGCTGTGTGGAATCCAGCGGGTACCGGCTCGGCCAGTGTAGGTACCGCTGCGGAGTCGTGGGCGGAAAGGACGGCGCGGTTTGAACGCGGCGCCAAGTTATTCAAATACTGCGCGTCACGAGTGTCCGACGAGTCGCTCTGTCTCTGTGAGAGAGAGAGAGAGAGAGAGAGAGAGAGAGAGAGAGAGAGAGAGAGAGAGAGAGAGAGAGAGAGAGACTGCTACTTTGTGGCTGACCTCCCCGTTGTTGTCGCAGGCGCGGTGCACGCGTGGCGATGGGTTGACGAGCACCATGTCGCTGAGGGCGCCGTCACCTGCCGCCCCCCGGGGGGCCGTGGGCCTGGGCCTGGGCCTGGGCCTGGGCCTGGCCCCGGCGCCCTGCTGGGGGGCCCTGGGCCCGGCCCTGCTCGCCGTGCTGTCCTGGATGGTCTTGATGTGCGGGACCGGCCTCGCGGGGCAGCCCCCTGCCCCGCCCAGCTACGTCATCACCCGACACCTGGAGGGCGACGTCTACACTACGGCAGGTACGCCCTCTAAATTTCGATTTTAAAAAATAATCAGGGATCCTTAACTTACCTCATAAGGGCATCATAACGTTATCGCAAGAGTTAAAGTTATTAACCTTAACTTCTGACATCTTTTCAAAAAGGTTAAGTTATTTTTTGTGTAGAGATTAAGTTTTGCAAAACTTTTTGCAAAAAAAAAGTTTTGCAAAATTTATTGCAAAAAAAGTTTTGCAATTATTATTTTTTTTGCAAGCTTTGCAAACTTTTTTCCGATTTAAAATCTTGTCTTCTCATGCTTGCTATTTTCAACTTCAATTTTTTTTTAAACATAAGAAAAACTAATTTTGGCGCTTTTTTTTCTTTCCAGCGGGGCAGCGCTGCCCCGGGCAGTGCGGGTCGGGGAGCGGCGGCACCGCGCTGGACGTGGCGGGCTCGGACTGCTCCTGCCAGTGCCTGCCCAGCCTGCCCATCTTCCGGGACGACCTGCACGTCTGCGTCGACGACATCCACGGTGCTTATTTATTTGCCGCTGTTTTAGAGAAAAGCCCGGCCGCGTTTTCTAATCGTCTTTCTCTCTCCGCGTCCAGAATGCAGCCTGGTTCCGTTTGTCAGCGGCTCCGCGTCGCAGACGGTGCCGTTCGTCTTCCTGCCCCTCAAGGGCCAGATCATCTTCCCCAGCGCCGAGATCCAGTTCCCCGGTAAGCCACCGCAGCGCCCCACAGTGGATTTCCCAGCGGCCGAAACTCTAGACGCGTTTTTAGCTCCAGAGTCGCTAAATGGGACTCGAGCCGAACGAGTGACCCCACCAATGGATTCCTCGTTCGGAGAGCAACCCATTGGTGGGGTCGCACGTTCGGTTCGAGTGCCATTTAGCGACTCTGGAGCTCAAAACGCGTCTAGAGTTTCGGCCGCTGGCCCACTGTGTGCCCCAAAAGGACCCTGCACCCGAAAACACGAGATGAAAACTCGGGTTGTGCTCGCAGGCAACAGCACCCCGATCTGCGTGGTGTCCGGGGCGCGGTTCCTGGCCAAGGCGGGCTGGGTGGACATGCGCAACCACTCCGACACCGAGCCGCCCCTGCGACTGCTGCGTGACAACGGCAGGAGCTACTTGCAGGTGAGCGCCGCGGGTTCGAATCCCACACCAGCCAACTTTTTTTTTGTGTGTGGATTGAGAGTGGGCGTTGGAGGAGTGCGGGTAGTAGCGCAAACAGAATCCCAGGCTCGCCTTAAGGGCCTCGGAACTGGATCGAGACGATCTGGCCGCCAACGTGTTGCCCGGGCAGTTGTCCAACTCGAGCAGCGTGGGGCAGAGCCGGGCAGAGTCGGGCAGAGCTGCAGAGCAGGCCCGTAGTGCGGACCTCAGAAAAACCGGCCTGCCCCGCCCCTGGCTGCCCCTGGCAGCACACTGTTGGACGCGCTGCCAACTGTCCGGGAACGTTCCTCCCGGTCCTCCGCCGAACGCAGCGTCGCGCGACGAGAGGGTGGTGGCAGCAGTGTTGCCAAAGAAGCGGGGGAAAAAACCAGTATCGATGGGGTTGCCAACCTCAGCCCGGCTGCCTGGCAACTTCGTGGGAGCGAAGCCATTGCCTAGCGCGCCAAACCTCTCCGACACTGGTGCATCGTGGGAATGCCTGCCAGTGTGGCAACACTGATCTGAACGCACCGCGGCAAAACTCCCGCTTCCCTCCGGCCGCTCCCTGAGGATTGCACTGATGCACTGCACAGTGGGCCAGAAGACCGGTGGAGGCTGCCAAAACTCTAGACGCGTTTTGAGCTGCAGAGTCGCTCAATGGGACTCGAATTGAACGTGTGACCCCACCAATGGATTCCTCTTTCGGATAGCAATCCATTGGTGGGGTCACACGTCCGGTTCGAGTCCCATTGAGCGACTCTGGAGCTCAAAACGCGTCCGGGACTTTGACCGCCTCCACCGGTCGTCTGGCCCACTGCGGATTGGTTGCGCAACCCGGCGCGCTTTGACGCGGAGCGGAGCAACGGTGGGAAAACGGCAAACGACGTTTGAAAAATTGGCGCCGTTTGCCTGGCCGCGATTGGCCGCGACGATTCGAGAAATGATGACTCCTCGTTGGAGGAAGGTCCGAGGGAATTCCGAGAAGCGTCGGGAAGGACGTAATTGTGTCCAGCCTCTCTCCGCCGCGAGGACTTTCTCCGAGTGTCGCGGCGCCGGGCCGGTGTGCCGCCACTGCACTGTCAAACTCACGGGCACCGCCTGTCCGCGCGGCCTGGCTGGCCGCCCGCCGCGCCGCGCCGCCCGATGGGTTGCCTACCCCGCAGGCTGTACAACCCTTCCTTCTGTCCTTTTGCAGTGGCTGGGCGAGGCTGCGCTGCGCCGCTCCATGGAGGGCCGCCTGCTGCTGGTGCAGCTCATGTGCAAGGAGGAGCAGTCCTTCTTCACGCCCTGCGTGGGGCTGCGCGTCGCCGGGACGCCGAGTGAGTACAAAGCGTGTCCACAGTGGCCCAGAAGACCGGTGCAGGCGGCAAAAATTCAAGACGCGTTTTGAGCTCCAGAGTCGCTAAATGGGACTCGAACCGAACGTGTGACCCCCACCAATGGATTGCTCTCCGAACGAGGAATCCATTGGTGGGGTCACACGTTCGGTTCGAGTCCTGATTAGCGACTCTGGAGCTCAAAACGCGTCTAGAATTTTCGCCGCCTCCACCGGTCTTCTGGCCCACTGCGGTGTCCTTCCCAGCGAGTGGTCGATTTTGCCATCGACAAGGCCCTCGACAATCTTGGACGTTTCTCGGTTCGCAGACAGCTTCAGCGGCGTCAAGGAGGTGTCCTTCTCCCCCGTGAGTGGCGGCGGCAGCGGCGGCGCCACGTCGGAGTCCTGGGGCTCCGGCGCGCTGGGGGCGGGCTGGCTGGTCGGCGCGTCCGGCGGCCTGCTCGGCCTCGCCTACGTCCTGGCCGCGCTCGTCTACATGCGGACGCGGCGCAGGAAGAACTGCAAGAAGCGGTGGGTGCCGGCGTCACACAGTGGGTTTGCCAGAAGACCGGTGGAGGCGGCCAAAACTCTCTACGCGGCGTTTTGAGCTCCAGAGTCGCTCGGACTGTGACCCTCCACCAGTGGATTCTCGTCCAGAGAGCAATCCATTGGTGGGGTCACACGTTCGGTTCGGGTCCCATTCAGCGACTCTGGAGCTCAAAGTGCGTAGAGATTTGGCCGCCCCCGCCGGCCTGCCGGCCCACAGTGCGTCAGACGCTTCAGCGGGTGTTGACTGGTGTTGTCCGACAGGGAGCGGCAGCTGGCCGGCGTGGCGGCGTCCAGGATGGAGGAAGGCAGTGGACGCGACAACGGCGCCTACCTGGCCAGCAGCTCGGCCTCGTCGTCCTGCTGCTCGGACTCGGAGGGCGAGACGCCGGCCTCGGACAGCGGCCTCAGCCACGGCGACAGGCAGCGCCGCGGCCACACCGACCTCGCCCCGCACGGCCTCGTGTCCGTGGTGGTGCACGGCAGCCCCAGCAGCCTCGCGCACTCCGACCACTACCTCGTGCAGGTTAGCTGCTGCCCCGTTGGTCGCCAAACTGGCCAACGATTTTGCAATGAGTGGGCTTGGCCCTCCACTGGATGAGGTTGGCAACTCTCCGCTCTGCTTCTTGAAGGATGCTTGCTAAATAAAATGGTTATCCTGCTTAGGACCCGGCGGGGATCGAACGCCTCCCCGAGGAGGACGTCTCCATCGTGGAGACCCTGGACGTGGAGCGGCCCGACGCGGTGCGCGCCATGGCGGGGCCTCCGCGGAGGAAGCTGTACTTCAACCCGGCGTACTTCGACCCGGAGCTGCTCGTGGTACGTCCACCCCCCTTGCCCGTTGACGAGTTAGCCGTGCAAGTTGTCAGCATGTCTCCCCCTGCTCAGGCGCCTCCGCCCGCCGCGCTGGAGTTCCTGTCCAAGATCAGGGAGGTCATCAGCCTGGCCAAGCACAAGATGGCGGCCAAGCGCTTCGCGCCCAGCCTGCTGCAGATCCCCGAGGAGGAGTCCTCGACGTCGTCGACGACGTCGCAGCCACGACTCGCGGCGCCGCCGGGCGTCACCAGGACCCCGCGGCCCGCGTCGCCGCCAGCGCCGCCGCCCGCGCCGAGCAGCCGGTCCTGCCCCGGGTGCCCCGGGTGCACGGCGTCGCAGCTGCCCCCGCCGCTGGCGCCCCTCCCCTCCCCGCCCCTGCCGCTGGGCTGCAACGTGTGCGCCAGCGGGCCGCACTCCAAGCAGCAGCACATCCGGAAGTGGCTCGAGGAGGTGAGTGCTACTCTGAACGTGTGACCAAAGTCGCGACCAGAGTCGCTAAACAGGACTCGAACCGAACGTGTGACCCCACCAATGGATTGCTCTCCGAACGAGGAATCCACTGGTGGGGTCACACGCTCGATTCGAGTCCCATTCAGCGACTCAGCTCAAAACGCGTCTAGAGTTTTGGCCGCCTCCACCGGTCTTCCGTCCCACTGTGCAGCACTGTTCTCAAGCGTGGCCTCCTTGTCCTGCTGCAGGTGCGCGCGCCGCGGAACGGCGAGCTGGACGACTCGGGGTCCGTCAAGAGCGAGGGCTCCGTGTACGGCCCCGTCACCCCGCTGCGGCCGATGCAACGCCCCGGCGGCGGCAGCTTCCGCCAGAGCTCCTCCAACCAGGGCGTCGCGGCGGCGGGCGGCGCCGCGGGCGGCGCCGCGGGCGCGTCCGGACGCCGGAAGTCGGCGCCGAGGACGCCCGCCAAGCTCATGCTGGAGAACATGCGCGCCGCGCGCGCGCTCGAGGCGGACCCCGTCAAGGGGTTGCCGCCCAGAGTGCCGCTCCGCGTGCCGAAGCCCCCCGTCCACAACAACGACCTCAACAACAACAAGCACGACGACCCGGCGCCCAGCAGGGTCATGGCCGAGGACAACAGCTTCCGAAGCCGCGCCGGCAGCGTGAAGGCTGTCAGCAGCAACAACAGCAAGGACGAGGGCGCGTTCAGAAACAGGAGCGGAAGCGTCAGCAACGGCGTCAGCAACAACAACAAGGACGAAGGCGCGTTCAGAAGCAGGAGCGGAAGCGTCAGCAACGGCGTCAGCAACAACAACAAGGACGAAGGTGCGTTCAGGAGCAGGAGCGGAAGCGTCAGCAACAACAACAACAAGGACGAAGGCGCGTTCAGAAGCAGAAGCGGAAGCGTCAGCAACGGCGTCAACAACGGCGTCAGCAACAACAAAATTCAGAACGCCGAGGACGCACCAGTCAACCGAGTCAGAAGCAACAGCGTGAGCAATAGCATCAATGTTAGCATTAAGAATAAGTTAAGTGATACCAGTGTAGCCAACAGCGCGGGCAACGGCGTGAACGGCGTTAGCAATAAGGACACCAGTGCCGAGCCCAACCAGTTCCGAGTCCGAAGCAGCAGCATCAGCGCCATGAACGAGACGAACGCGGCGCGGACCAGGGTGGCCAACGGGCGGCCGGCGGACGGGAGCTTCCGAGGCGGCAGCGGCGGCAGCGCTACCAACCGCATCCACGTGTCCGCGGAGGACGCCATCGTGCGGCGCAACGCGATGCACTCGCCGCCGCCGCCGCCCCCGACGTCCGCCCCCGCGCCGCCGCCGGGGCTGGTCGCGCAGCAGAAGGAGGCCATCGCCAGGAAGCTGAGCGTGACCGCCCCGCCGCCCCCAGCGGCAGCGCCGCCGTCGCGGAGTCGGACCACGGCGCCGTCGCCGCCGCCGCCGCCCCCCCGCCCCCGCCGGACAAGCCGGAGGTGCCGAAGATGCTGATGGACGCCGTCATCAAGGAGCTGGTGGTGCAGCGCGGCCTGGAGACGGTGGCGCCCAAGTCGCTGCCCGCCATGCCCGCCGTGCCCGACGCCGCCAAGGCCTCCCCGCCGCACAGCGCCCCGCACAGCGCCCCGCAGACCGGCCGCCAGCCGCACAGCCTGGGCGCGTCCACGCCCTCCGAGTACGGCGACGTGCCCATGACCCCTGTGGCCACGCACCGCGCCATCACCAGCGGGCTGCAGCGCCTGCAGCAGAAGCCCGCCGCCCCCGCGGCCCCCGCCGAGGACGACAACGAGTACGAGATCATCGTGCTGAGCCCGGAACCCCCCATCGTCATGAACGGCGACGTGGTCATGAAGCACGACCAGAAGGACAAGCCAAAGCAACAGCCCTTCAGCCTCCCCAACTTCCTGACCAACAGCGAGGGCTACAGCCTGGTCAGCGAGGTCTACGTCAACGACAACTATAGCTTCAGCAGCAGCGGCGGCGCCTCGCCGTCGCCGAGCCACTCGTCCACGTCGGCGTCCTCGGAGAACAACATCAAGTACTCGGACAAGCAGCCGGGCCACCTGACCATCCAGGTGGACGACTCCCCGGACAACAAGAGGCACACGCCCGAGGCGGACAACTTCGAGCCGGACACGCTGGACCGCAAGTCCGTGACCAAGGTGCGCGCGCACCGCCTGGGCTCGGCCAGCTCGGGGGCGTCGGACCCGCTCCACGACGCGTACCTGGACTCGCTGGAGCGGCCCGGCGGCGCCATCCTGCTGCGGACGGCGGGGAGCTTCCGGTCCGCGGAGCCGCCGCCGCTGCCCATGCTGCAGCAGCAGCAGCACCTGCCGGCCTGCGCCAGCCACGCCCTCGGCCACGCCGCCCAGCAGCCCTCGCCGTTCAACCGCATGTTCGGCTCGCTGCGGGAGATCTACGAGTCGCGGGCGCGGTGCCGCGCGCTGGACTCGCTGCCCGTCTGCACGCAGAGCCTCCACGGCAGCCTCCACGGCAGCCTCCACGGCAGCCTCCACGGCAGCCTCCACGGCGGCAGCCAGTACTCGGACACCGACTGCACGTCGGTGGCGTCGTCGCGGCGGTCCGTGCGGTCGGCGCACACCACGGCGTCGTCGACGCGCGCGTCCAAGCAGCGGCGACAGCGCTTCCCGTCGCCGCCACCCTCGCGGGGCGCGAGCAAGTCCAACGGCAAGCGGAGCTCCCGCAAGGCCAAGACCAGCAACGGCTTGGAGACGCGCGCGCCGCCACGGCCACCGCCGCTGCGGCCGCCCAAGCCCAAGCCGCCGGCCGCGCCGCCGCAGGCGCTGTACCAGGAGCCGCCGCCGCCGCGCCCCGTCAACGAGCGTGAGGCCAGCCCCGCGGACCGGCCGGACCGGCCCCCGCTGCCGCCGCGGAACCCCAAGCCCGCGCTGCCCCCGAAGCAGAGCTCTGGCGGGGGCGGCAAGCGCCAGGCGGCAGGCAACCCCGCGCACCGGCCCCTGCCCCCGCTGCCCCCGCTACCCCCGCTGCCGCCGCGCGGGCCGCGCGCCGCGGAGCAAGACACGGACGCCATGTCCGTGGCGTCGGCGGACAGCCTCAACTCGTCGGACTACGAGGCGTTCTACTCCATGCCCCTGTCCGCGCCCAGCCCGCCGCCGCCCTCCGTCAAGGGCCAGTTCATCCTGCAGGCCAACCGGCCGTCCGTGTCGGCGGCGTCCTCGCCGGTGTCGCGTCGCAGACACCGCGACCGCGACCGCGACCGGGACCTGTCGGACGCCGGCTCGGAGAAGGCCGTGTCCTTCAGCGGCACCACCTTCCTGCAGGTGAGCCCCTAGTCCAATTCGTATGCCGGGTTTGCACTGGGAGCCGCACAGTGGGCCAGAAGACCGGTGGAGGCGGCCAAAACTGACGCGTTTTGAGTTCCAGAGTCGCCAAACAGAACTCGAACCGAACGTGTGACCCCACCAATGGATTGCTCTTCGAACGAGGAATCCATTGGTGGGGTCACACGTTCGGTTTGAGTCCCATTTAGTGACTCTGGAGCACAAAACGCGTCTAGAGTTTTGGCCGCCCCACCGGTCCTCTGGCCTACTGTGGGTAGAGTCCTAGAGTGGACTGTGGGCTGTTCTCACATCGCATGACCCTCGCTCTGTTTCCGCCCACAGGAGACGCAGCTGCTGGCGGGGTCGCGCGCGCGCGCGGGCAAGGACCTGGTGCGCCACCTCCGCGACAAGCGGGGCTCGGACTCGGTCAAGAAGTCCTGGCGCAAGGTGGTGGACCGCGACCAGCGGGACCACGGCGGGCACTCGCCGGGCATCCCCATCCTGTTCCCGCCCATGCTGCCCCACAAGCCGGAGGACTCCGGGTACCTGAGCACGGACTCGAACGAGTCCAAGCGGCGCGTGAGCCTGGGCCACGGCCACGGACAGAGCCTCAACGGCCTGCACAAGGGCCAGAGCCAGGGCAGCCTGTCCGAGACGGATGAGTCCCTCTGCGACGGCGCCTCCGAGTCCGGCGGCGAGAGCGTCGCCACGGACTCCTTCTTCTTCGGCAGCTTCCGCGGCGGGCCCGCCTCCTCCGCCCCCGGGGGCGGCTCCTCCGCGGACCGGAGGCGGAGCGGGGGCGGCGGCCACGCCGGCGGCAGCAGGAGGGGCAGTGTGGTGTTAGTGTCGCAGTGACAAACAGACTGAAGCGTGGATCGACTTCTCGATCGAAGAATATCGACGTGCCTGTCGATAATGTTCAAATGATTGATTGATTTATCAATTTATTGATCGACTTATCAATTGATTGATTAACCGATTGATTAATTGATGACAATCAAACCCGGTGCTCATAATAAATAAATAAATCTATTTATAGTGAATAAATGTATTTATGTCTCGTGAACGTGTGATTTGCTTTCTTCCTTCCCGAACTCATTAATTCGAATCGTCGGTAAAACGGCTCCCGTCGACGCGCATCTCAGAGGGACACACGGCACGGATGCAGCGTGCTGTTGAGGAAGGAGAGGAGACCGAGACACGAGGAGGGTGTGGGGTTGCAGTTCGTGGCTGCGTGCGCAATCAACCGCCTGTGCAAGCGAGGGGTCTTGGCCTTCACGAGCAGGAACGAGACGACGACGCGCTCCTCGGACGCAGCGGACTGATTCCGAGAGTCGTTTTCGTCGCCCTGTCTCTCTCGCACCGACATGGGAGGCCCCATGGGTGCGAGAGAGACAGAGCGACGACCAGTCTGCAGCCGGCGGCGGCGGCAACAACCAAACCGCTAAGAACTCGGGGAGGAGGAGGGAGAGGGAGGCAAGGAGGGCGTCTTGGCGTCGCGCCTCGCAACGCAGTCCATTCATTGGCGGCCCACCTGGGCGGGGTTGGGGGGAGGGAGGGGAGGGGGAGGAAGAGAGGGGAGGGGGCAGCTGCCCCGCCGCCAGCAACAGGCGGCCCGCCCGGCAGGCAGTCAGTGATGAGTGAGAGTGAGACAGACAGCCGGCTCGACCCCAGAGACGCCCAGAGACTTGCAGTGCCGTGCCGAACAAAGCGCTTGGCGCCTCTTGAACCAGAGTCCAGTCGGTACCAGTGAACCGCTCCCTGCTGCTCCTCCACGTGGGAGGCGTTCAAGTGCACCGTTCTAGTCCGCCATCGCCATGAGCGTCGTCGCGCCCTCTGCCTCTGCCATGGAGCGGCTGGGCGAATGGATCGCCAGCCGGCCGGCGGGCCAGGTCGTCGTCAGGGGCGTGGACGCGGTGCTGCGCGTGGTGGAGAAGTCCCTCATGTGGTCCACGCAGACCGCCCATCGCCCCCCTGCCTGCAGCCACGGCAACGAAGCCGGTAAGTCACAGGGCAGGGCGCGGTGCCGCTCCAGGCCGTCCAGGCCGGTGTTCAGGTTACGGCGTGGTCGTCCAGGGCCCACGCTCGTCCGCGCGCAATGTGGGGCTTGTTTGTTTGTTTCGGGCCGAGGGCCGCGTCGCGACCCCACCACTGGATTCCTCGTTCGGAGAGCAATCCATTGGTGGGGTCACACGTTCGGTTCGAGTCCCATTCAGCGGCTCTGGAGCTCAAAACGCCTGTAGAGTTTCGGCCGCCTCCAGGGGTCTTTCCTGGCGCGCCTGTCCCCGACCGTACTCACGTTGCTCTTGTTGTCCAGGTGCCGAGGATTCCGACTCGATAGTGGTGGTGGTGGCTCGTCCCCTGGCATGGCCCCTGTTCCTGCCCCTGCTTGGCGTGCTGGGAGTCGTCAGGGTCACATTCTACTGCTTGACCCGTGTGTTTTTGAAGCCTCGTGATACTACAGACATGGTGAGTCGAGTCTTTGCTTGATGTGTCTTCCACTGTCCTTGCTGGTTACGCTTTGCTAATTGGATTTGTTCTCTGCCAGATCCACTGGCTTCAAGGTAAGCGACGTCGCTTACGTGCTGTTTTGTCGGCTGGCTTGAAGAACATGGGGCACAAGCATTGTGGCGGCAGACCTGACAGGACTCCTAATGGAACACCATGCGCCAAGGTTAAGATTGCATCTGCAACTACACCGGATCATGTAAGTATAGCATGTGAGTCTTATAGGGGATGAGCAACACTTTGCACTCATCGTGGGCAGAAATTAGAGTGTCTGCGGATTTCTTGAACAGACTCGGTCTGTTCTTAAGACTCTGACAATTTGTTTATCGGCAATTGATTGAAATAGGGTCTGAATGTGAACCACATTTGTTCCAGGAGCGCAAGCGCAAGTATGATGATGTTGAGCAGTCTGACTGGACAGATTGCAGTGACGATGAGAGCACAGCTGTGAAGCTTGAGAAATGTGCCGAGGACTATCATAGTGACAGTGATCCAGACTACGTGGTTAGTTCTTGTTTCCTATTATGTTTAAAGTTCTATTCTCTGTGAGCGCATGGATTAAATTACATGTTTGGTTTCAGCCCAATGGTGATGAAGATGGTGACTGCTCAGCTTCCTCTGAGGATGAAGATATTGAGGATGAAGAGGGAGCTGTGCTGGTGAATGGTTCCCTCCCTGACGTTCCAGTCCCCCCCACCCTTGGAGCTTTTGTCCCAAGCATTGTCACTGTGGAGCCTCCGGAGTCGGTCAGTGACTATGGTGAGAAGGGGTTACGGTTATTGGTCTCGATGAATCTAGTCAGCTCTGACTTCTCTTGGGAAACTAGGTGGCACTGAAGTCTTGAAGTCTCCCCTAAACTGTAACCAAAATTATGTAAATTTTTGCTGCTGCCAATCACTTTTAAGCGTGGACTCTTAAATTTTAAATGCCCCTTCGGCAGCTGTCCTTTAGATCTGCTTTGGTTTGTCGAGAATGGCAATCGTAACAACCATCGCCCTTTCAAAATGAGGTACTATGATTTAACTAATATGATATGTAATTGAATGTTTGTGTTTCAGGTAAAGCCAAAGCAGAATCTCCCAGCAGCACTGGAAGTAGTGTAACTTCAATACCATTAAGCCCCAAGTCCAAGTTGGCCAGGTTCTTCAGGCGTGGCAGCAAGAACAAACAACCATTGTGATAGCAGTGTGTGCAAGTGTGATTTAAGTTATTCATTTTTAGCTCTCTTTTACTTTTCATGTTCTATCCTTGTGGTCCTTTACATTATTTCATGCTAAAGTTCACTAGTTGTGTGTATATAATTTTAGTCTCATTTGTCATTCATTTACCTGTACTTGCCATGATGCATTATTTTGCTAAGTTTTCTTTCAACATGCATTTCTTTTTTATCCATTTGAACATTTAAGGGGTATGTCTTACTTTGGCTCTTGATTGGCATGCATGATTAAGTTTTCTTGAAATATAAAATATTCTTTTAATCTCTCATCTTGCATATTTATGATCCTTTTGCTTTCTTTAACCTGGCCAAATCAAAGATTCCGTGCCTTTTAGCATCTTAGGACTGTGTGGAAAGTCAAAGTTCAGAATAGGACACAATTAAAATTGAGTTGTTTAATAAATTACTAACATAGACATGACTAGTGTTGATGTGACACATTAGAGCACAATACTGGCAGGGACTGCCATCAGTCATAGCAACAGGGCTGTAACAGTCAGAATCCATATAGCTGGATCTAGTATTAACCCTGGAGCTAGTTCAATGTTTGTCCTAAAATTATCACTGTCAACTTGGAAATTCTTTGGTTTCTTTGATTTTTATCTGTTTCTCACCAACCAAAAAGACACAGCCAATGCAGTCAGTAAGCACAATCCAACAACTGCTACCCTGTAAGCCTGGTCTACTGATTCCTGAAGAACAGCCGCCTGTTACAGAAATGTTGATTAGGATTGTTCATGTAGCATTTTTCAGAAAGTTAGTGGGATGGGACTCACCCAGCCGCCGTGTTGCAGCACCCATGCACTGAGCTGCTCCGTAATGAACCGAGATGTCCACTCTACAAGCTTTTGAAAATCTCTCATAAGGTTCTCTCTGAGAGCTCTGTGAGCTATGTCCACACAGAAGAATATGAGCACCAGTACTCTGGTCTGTGTGATGCCACCCTCCTGTTGGAATGGTCAGATCAAATATTAATATATAATTGGATAATTTATTCGTATGAAGACTTGTGAAATACAAACCTGAAAAAGCCCCAGCAAAATAAGTGAGAATGAATTGTAGTCGAGTGATTGAATATCAATACTACTAGCATGGTTCCACACACTGTGTCGCTGGGGAGAGTGAAAAAAGGATTCTGCTATTTGCTGCAGCGTTCTTCCACCGCATCTGCCCCTCTCATTTAGAACTTCCATCCTGTAGGCAAATATTTCAACAAATAAGGCAACTTTCAGGGGCATAAACTAGCAAGTGCTTGCAAGAAAAGTGCAGAGCTCGGGTTTACCTGTGAGGTAATATAGTCAAAACACTTGGGCTCCCAGATGCTGTGACTCCGTCAGCCTTCACTACTTCATTGAAAACAAACCAGAACAGCTCTTGCCCTTTGGCAGCAATATCCAGAAGTTGAGGAGGGAGTGCATCGCTTACTTCAGCCCTAGAAGAGTTGGCAACTCCGCAAGAATTGTAAGAAACTGGAGCGCTTCCTCTTCTTCGTGTTGATGGCTCCAGTGGGACATTCTCCTCCGGATTGGGGAGGGAAGAAATTCTCTCCCTTGGCACGGTGTTAGGTACTGGGCAGGAAAGAGAGCGGTTGTAAGACTGGAAGGTGAGGGCATGGCTCCCAGATGATAGAAAAACATTGTCATCGTTTGAATAAGTCAAAGAGTTGTTTGGGGTGTATCCAGCTTCTTCTCTATGTTGTTCATATCTGATGTCTGCTTCACCACTATCAGCACCACTGTGACTGAAGGAAGCTGGTTGATTAAATCCCTGGTTTGGATATTCTGGCTTCACCATTGCTCTTTATGATGAAATAAATTTTAGTTTCTTTGTCATCAATGAATGAGAGGAATGAGATAAGCCAGTTGCCCAAAGGCAGCTCAACCAAAATTCTGAGTGGTTTAAATTTTCCGGCAACGATAAAATGATATCTTGTTTGAAAGGCCGGTAAAAACACTCAAACACTGCTACAATTTGTTAACTGTCACTTTTGCAACTACAAAAAACATCAACTGACAGTTGTTGACAGTTAGACAGTTGTACTGTTTATGGAACACTATTGCAGTACACATTCGTGGCATTGCTATTGAGAAGTGTTATGAGAAATTGTACGACACTTTGTGTGTTTTGCGACGCTGGTTCTAGGCCGATTCCCATGGTCACCGTCCGGGTTCGTAGGGAGAAGTTTCTCATCCGTACTACTCGTCCTGTTACCCGCTGATTGGTCGGTGACATGTGGGCTGCTAGCTGATCACAATATTGTCTGTCACGTAATACGGTCCGAAATTGTTATTATTTCTAGTGTCTAATCCCTACCGTTCGGCACTGCTTTGAAATCTAGTCCTACCGCATGCAAAATTTGCGCTTTAGCTCTTTCCGCTGCCGAACATGTCGTCTATGGAATTTGACCCCGAATTGGAACCCTCCCTTCAAAACGTCATTGATCAAAAATCACTGAAATGGATTTTCGTCGGAGGAAAAGGCGGTGTCGGAAAGACAACATGCAGGTAAAGTGATAATATTTATCTTGGGTTTGCTTCAAACCGACACGTTATATTATCTATGTCTCCCGAACCATGAAGTCGCCTAACCTTCAATATTCTGTTTACAGTTGTAGTTTAGCAGTGCAATTATCTAAAGTACGATCAAGTGTACTGATAATATCTACCGACCCAGCTCACAACATATCTGATGCATTTGATCAGAAATTCTCGAAGGTACCCACTAAGGTGAACGGCTTTGACAACTTATTTGCTATGGTAAGCTACGAAGTTCATATAGTAAACTATTAACTGTGGTTAATTGTATGGTAAGGCTCATTTCTAATCTTTTATTTTAAAATGTTATGGTTTCTAGGAAGTAGATCCTAACATTGGCTTCAACGAACTTCCTGAAGAGTACTTTGAGAACAGTGACAGTGAAGCTATGGCAATGAGTAAAGAAGTGATGCAAGAAGTCATTAGTTCCTTCCCTGGGATTGATGAAGCCATGAGTTACACTGAGGTCATGAAGTAAGTGATTTTACCATCTTCCTTTTATGTCAGGGTTTTTTATTATGTTCACCACACAATCATATAAATTGCTACTTTATTTGTACCTTTATTTTTAGACTTGTGAAGGGCATGAATTTTTCGGTAGTTGTCTTTGACACAGCCCCCACTGGGCACACTTTGCGCCTCCTCTCGTTCCCTCAAGTTGTTGAGAAGGGACTGGGAAAACTGCTCCGTTTAAAAATGAAGATCAGCCCCTTCATTTCTCAGGTAATCCCCATTTTTGTTTGCCTTCTCTGCTCTTACTCTATGTTTCTTTTCAACATTGTGTGCCTTAACTTATCCACAGCTGAGCGCTCTGATGGGAATGAACAGCTTCAATGCTGATAGTCTTTCCAAAAAGCTGGAAGAGATGATGTCAGTGATACAGCAGGTCAATGAGCAGTTCCGGGACCCTGTAAGCGTCGAAAAACTTCACACTTTTGAATACAGAAGGGAAGATTAGATTACAATTGACCATTTCTTATTACCTGTTGCAGGAGCAAACAACATTTGTGTGTGTGTGCATAGCAGAATTTTTATCACTGTATGAAACGGAAAGATTAGTCCAAGAGCTCACAAAATGTGGTATTGATACCCATAATATTATTGTGAATCAACTGCTGTTCTTACCAAAGAATGAGCAACCATGTCGCATGTGTTCTGCAAGGTACAAAGTTCAACAGAAATATCTCGACCAGGTATGAAATTACTTTAAAAAATTGACATGTGTAATGTCTTATCCAGTTTCATAATTTACTTGCTTTGGTATCTTGAAATGTTTATGTTGCTCACTATAGTTGTTCTTTTTATTCCCTCTGTAGATAAATGACCTTTACGAGGATTTCCATGTCACCAAACTGCCCTTGCTGGATCATGAAGTTAGGGGAGCAACTAATGTGAAAGAGTTTTCTCAAAACCTAACCAAACCATACAAGCCAGTATAACAACCGTCTTGTCTTTAAATGAATTGTGATGTTCTGCCTTGGTAATGAATTTTGAAACATATATACTTTTTGATGCATTATTGGACCATCGTAATCTGTATTGAAAACGTGCAATGCTAGTGGTACTATTTAATGAGGTATATCCATGAACTTGATGAACTGTGTAAGTGATATGATTATTATTATTTATCAACTTAATAAGAAACTACTTTAATCGCATATAGTATCAATGCTGTAGTTTTTAACTAATTTTTGTTATAATTCTCATCTTTAACACTATTTGAGGTGATAATAATATTTTCATGTTGTTGGACTGCCCTGTTCACCTTTGCTGCGGGTTCCCACTTCTGTGTTATAAAAATTACGCACCATCTGTCAAAAATTTGTTGTCTTAGAAACTATGTTATATGCTTGCTCATTCACTTGAATTAAATTCCACAGAGGTGTGCTTTTTTTGCTGAATGTAATTTTGGTAAGGTCAGAGGCAATAAACTTTTTATATATGTTTAGCTGTTTGTTTATTAATTGATCCCTTTTTGGTGGCAGAAGTGAATACCATCCATCCCCTCCGACCCCAATTATCACAGTAATCAGGGAGTGCTCCAGCACAACATACTTCATTTTGGGTTGTTTTAAGTGTTTTCCCGAAAAAGGAGTGGACGATGGGTTGCCTACCTACGCGGTGCATACGCAAAGCATGCCAGTTTTTCGCCAGAATGAGACCGTCTGGGGCCGACATGGACCTTGAAATAGAGTCAGGAGACGAGAGGAAGTGCTCACGCACAACATTGGACGATTTCAAAGTGTGTTGTGCAGGAGCACTCCCTCTTAATCTCCTGCCACCATTTCAAGGTCCATTTCGGCCCTAAACAGTTTTTTTCTGGCGAGAAACAGGAATGCTTTACGTATGCGCCGCGTAGGTAGGCAACCCTTTGTCCCCATCGCACCCTCAATTTAACGTTGTTGGAAAAGTCATTTTCAGACCGAATTGAATGTGTCAGAGAGCATTGGACACCGGGCATCTGTTTCTTAGACCCATGCGAAGGTTCCATGTCAATTTCAGACAAATCGGAGGCGGTCGACCATTTTCATCGAAAAAATGTTAAGGCTTTATACAGCATGGTTTTTTACCGTTTTTGGCTAAACATTTAAAATGGCCGAAACTTTGACATGTTGTGCTGGAGCACATCCTAGTACCTCTAGACATTATGTGAGGGCTCATTTTGGCACACAACATTCTTTTTCTGGTGAGGAATGAGTAATCTTTAAAGCCTCCATCAAAAAGGTAGGCAACCTACCATCCACTTTCCCATGACTTCAACTGCCACAGGATGATGGTTTTAGCGGGGGATGACAGATAAGAAATAACAGTTTTTTGTTCTCCTTGAACGTTTTATTTTTGTACTTGCTTTAGATATACACAGTGCTTAAAATAGAAAGTTGCCACACTACATGTGAACATCAAACAAAAGCTATATCTCTCATTTATCAGATTATATAAAAACTTGTAACAAAATACAAAAAGACACGGACGGACTCTTGGATCAAAATATACAAAGTATCAAAATTAATTATTTTTTTTTAAATAAAAATGTTTGTGTGGTTTCATAAAAAACCTCATTATTTTTCATTTTATAATGAATTGAACCCTAGAAGATGTCAATGAAAATTGTATGAAAACTTTGTACTTGTTTCAAAATACACTTACTAATTGCACCTTGCCAACAAAGTGACCAGGTGAAAGCCTTAACAAACTAGTGGAATGTGAAGACATTTAAATACTGATAAGTCTGTTAAAAGTAGTGCAATAAGCATGATCTAACAAACAGAAACAGCTTGTAATTGACTCAACATATCACCAAATGAGTGCACATCGGTGCACACATTAAGAAGATTCTTTAAATAATAGGCATAACATTGTTTCAGATTATATACTGTCTTGAATTGCAAAGAGGAAAAATATTAGTTGAACTACATGCTTGACTTCACATGGGATACAATGAGGCAAATGTGTGTCTGTGTCTAACGTCACAAGTGCATGTTGAGACACATAATTTTAAGATAAGTTAAACGAGAATTCTGGAGATAGAATGGTAATTTCTGGTAAATACTACAAATCCATAGAACCACAACGGTAACATAAAATCATATTTTAGCTTTCTGTAACCTATAGTTCAGTCATTCTAAACAACAAGTTAGATAATCTAAGGATCACAAAATTAATAGTTTGCTGGCAAAAGTTCATTCCTCTCAACAACATACTCAAGGTATGGTTTCAAGTAGGAGACATCTCATTAAGAATGACCAGATGCCAACAGTCTATCGCATGACGACTTACAAAATCAGTTCAGACAGTTTTCCGTACAAAGAGTAGTACAAGGCACTTTGTTGTAGAATAGGCATACAGTAGAAATTATGGGATACTAGATGTAATCTGATTGACAGTAGCAAACACTTATCAGTAGTGATCAACCTCTGCATTGGAAGATTATCGTTGATGGTAAGGCAGCTACCCTGATTTTACATAAATAACATGTACAAGGGAAGAAGATACATATGAGTTGTAACAAAGTCACCATGGCAGTGGTATTAAGCATAATTATGCAATACAAACGCATTAAAATAATGATATTGAATAATAACGTGAGAACAAAACAGGAAAACTGGAGGGCACTTTAATATTGTTTTAACACCTAAAACATACATCACAACACATTTATTTAAATATTAATAAAAGATAGAAAAGCAACAAACATTTACTGTTTTGGTCAAAAATGAAAAGTGCAAAGGACAATGATTTCTAACACTTGTAATAATTAAACTATTAATACACCAAAAAAAAAGGAGAAGAAACAAAAAGGTTCTTAGACATCTAGATGCTATTGTTCACAACCACATTAACCTGTTCTTCAAGAATAAGATCAAGTCATGAACATCGCTCTGAGGACATTCTCAAAATACTACACAATAGAATAAAGTAGTTTTCAAAGCTGTGAATTACCAAGGTAAATAATATGATTATATGATGGATATGTACATAAATAATAATAGAAATATCTGGAAAAAAAAATTTGTGTAGTTGCACTTAGCACGGATCAAAGGCATGAACAAATCAACGCTCCCTGAAATCTTTGGAAGTGGTTGACATGCCAGTCATATCTGGTAGGTATTGCAAGTCTTGCAACTCTTGGAACTTCTCATGATCACGGATATGTGCATAGTTTGCAGACAAGCACATCAAGTAGTGCATCTGAAAGAAATAGATTACATCATAATTGACTTTTCCACAGCAGAAAGGCAAAGTTGTTAAAGCAACAAGCTTGGTTACTTACAAGACTCAGAATCACAAACAGGCAGGCGACCGTGGCCAATATAAACATGACCTCTGCACGCTCCACATAATCTTTGCAGAACAATTTCAATTCGTTGTCACAAACCTTCATATCCTCAGGTGGGGTGTTATTTGGAAAAACAAAGTCTGCAAAATACAGTAACAAAAGTCAATTTCACTTAACACAAAAGGGAAATACAAAATTACAAGAAAAAAGATATGTACACACCAAACAAGTCAAAGTTTATGCACTGGTGCTCCACAGCAACACGATGGCTCGAGCAGAGATTCCAAAATGTTGTGAAAACAAGTGTTACAACAATCAAGAAACACAACATCAAAAGCCAGATGAACTGCAGTGTGTATGTGATACCCATGAACTGAAAGATAATAATAATAAAATTAAAAATACAATTGTTTTTTTTTTCTTTTTCTTTTTTTTAAGGCAATGAAATTGCAGAAAGGAGTACATTCAAACAAAGAGAATACTCACCACAGCACAAGATACTCTTCCACCAACTCTCCCACGCCACGTTCGATAGACCTTGTGTCTGGTAGCTCCAGTTGCCAAGCAGCCAACAAACAGATTCATTAGTCCCAAAGCTCCCATGACAGCACCAATTATGACGAAAACGAGCTGCACAGGTTCCAACCTAAAAACAAATTAATGGTAAAGTATGGAAGCGAGACTCACACATAGAATGGGAGGAAAAATAACGTAAAGCCCAAAACAAATCTCACCATCTCAAATGAAGATGAAACACTTGTTCAAACATCAGAGCCGACAAGGTGGCACCTCGGTACATGGTTCCGCAGAAAACGCCCACTCCAACACAACACATGATCGTGGCAATGAGTGATGCATATGGAATTCGTGTGAGACAATCTTGGCAACCTAAAATAGAAAGAACGAATAAAAGTTATAAGGCAATTGAACTCAACACATGTAAGCACATATGGGATTGATGAATTACAGAGACCATAATCCTTAGACCGGTACACAACAACGTGCAATGACAACTCATAATAGAACTCACCTTCATGACTCTCACCCTCCAAGCGATAGGCGGAATGAATTGAGTGCTCAGAGAATCGGCCAATGCTTTCTTGAGAGTAACCATTGCGGGTGTGTCTTAGAGGTGCAACCACTGGATCCTCCATTCTTCTCACACCTCTATCCCGCAGGGGTATACTTGACATGGTGGAGATGCTATTCTGTGAACCCAACGAACGACGAAAGACGAAAGCACGAACCTGAAATTGAAGATCTCACTAATGACTTGTAAACAAACCCCACCCACTTGTTGATGTGATGGAAGATGCCAAAACTGCTGAGGCTTTTCACCAGCGTGTGGCTTGGCGAAAAACAAAAAGAAAGCGGCTACATAAAAGGGTAGCTATATTTGCACTGAATTTCCAAAAGAGGAACAGACATGGAACAAAAAGGAAACTGCTTTCGTCGCGACAAAGCAGCAAAGCACAACCTCCGCTCCGCCTTACTGTGTTCCTTGAGTCTTCCAGGCGGCGCGATGGAGCAGGGAACAAAGGTAACGGAGACTGGGTGCTCGATGAGTAATGGGTTCGACGGGAAAGAGAAGGGAAAAAAGCAGGGGAAGTGAACGAAAGAAGGATTTGCCTGACTTGTCGCAAAAAGTGGCGTGAAAGGGCCTAACAACAACAACAACGGACTAAACAACAACAGTTGACAGTTGACATGCGGGCGGGGGTTTTGACTGGGGGGACCAGCCTTCCTGCCCTGAGTCAGACCCGTCCCGGACCCCGCCTTGTTTGCGTGCGTTCGGTCAGTCTAGGTCAATCCCGCTTTAGGAACGCCCCCGGGAGGAATTCCCCACCCTCACAACCGCCCCCTGACCGCCCCCCTCCCCACTGCTCCTCCCCCCTCGCCTGTTACGCCCCCCTCTCCCCGACAAACAGAAACAGGTGACAAACGACTTCGATCAGACGTCCAGACGACGAAACCTGTTGGGAAAGTAAATATGGCTACGGATGGAGGAAGTTGGAACAATTTGCCCAGTGTGATTTTGCTAGAAGTCTTCAAGTATCTGCCTCGAAACGACACGATTAGCGCATCCTCGACCTGCAAGCAATGGCGGCAGCATTTGTACCACGCAACTTTGTGGAGAAATCTAACGTTTAACATAAATTCGCACCATGAAGACACGGTCGCTCGGAACAGATATCTCGCCAGCTGTTTTGCCAAGAAGCTGCGTAGTGCCACCGTCAAGTTCGATTCTCTAGATCCAGTATGTGTCGAGGAGGCAGCAAGAGTTGTGAAAAAATTGAGCAAGAACACAGAACTCCGAAAGTTCCACCTGATGCCCAGCAATTGTCATTCGGAGTACTCGGGCCGCTGCGAAGCTCTGAAACAGTTCTGTGGGAGGTGAGTCCCTGTCAACTCGAAGCTGTCAAACGTTGTTTTCAAGGTCTCGCCCCTTTCTAGTCTAGCAAGCGATGTTTCAATGTATCACGATCGGCGTTAATGGTGACAACTGTGTTTCAATGCTGTTGGCCTTCCTCCCCTTGTGACATTGATGTGCTCCAGCTGTCAAATTTCCTGTCAAAGTTTTGTTTACCCAGCTGTCAGTAAACCATTTAACTTTTTTTAAATACTTTTTAAAAGAGAAAAACTTTACCTATCTGGTTAGTTTTGTATTGAATCGTGTTTATATGAGACTTGTGATAGTATTGCATAACCGTAATCTTTATCACTAATTTATTCTTACAACTGAGCCAAAATTCCAATTTTAAATTGATAGTTTGTTCTAGTAGTCTAAATTTTGTATCAAATTTTCTTAAATTGTAATCAAATGTTATGCATTGATTTATTTACAGTAATGGACTACAAATGTTACGTAAGATCGCCACGTCTAGTCTGTATATGGAAGAACTTACCCTAGGCTGTATGGAAGATGCCACCTCTTATTCCAAAGAGCTTCTTCACACTCTTGTCAACTATCAGTCTGCTTCATTGCGTGTGCTGGGGTTGGCCACTCTGAAGGATGATCCAGATGACTACTTGTTACCAGAACTTGACAGTTCTCTATTTCAAAATTTCCGTCATCTCCAGGTACTGCCTGCTACTTGTACTTTTTAATTAAACACGTAATTATCAAACATTTTGTTTAAGATGAATTAACCATTGTTTTTTTTTTGTTTCAGATTTTGAGCATTGATTATGACAATGTTGATGACCGTCTGTTGCTGGCCCTAAATACAGGTCACATGAAGAGACTCATGGTACATGTTCATGGCATTGCAGATTCTCATCCTAGCACAAGTGATGCTGCCTGGAACACATTCAGACTTTCCAAGTAACATATGTTTCATTTATTGCTTTTATTGTTGAATATTTTTTTCATTGTGTGACTTACGCCTCATCTTATTTGCAGCCCAAATTGTGAGCTGCGTCTCTCTTTGATTCATTCATATGATGCTGTTGGTGTTCTTCACAATTCTATTCTTCGTCCTTGTATGCCTTTGACTCATCTAAGGGCATTCTTCTGTGAGCAGGTAAAAAAAATGTTTAGAAATTGATTTTCTTGACTGTTTTTATGTTTTTTGTACACATGGTTATTAATTTTTCCTTTTTTTTTTTCCTTTTTTCAAGATCAATGTTTATGCTTTGCAACAAGCTTCCCAGTGGTATGCCAACACTTTGCGTTCTATCCAGTGGGTTGACTCTCTACAATCTGCCGCTACCAACACTTTGCTAGACCTAGGAGAACAGATGATGACTAACCCAATTGTGATGTGTGCTTGGCGTTGTGTGAAGCTGGAAGAAATCACTCTGTTTGGTAAGTTGTGTCTGTTTTCTCTAATCGATGTTGATTATGTTAGTAATTTTGGAATGATTAAACTTGTTAACTATATTTATACGCAGGTTACAAGCTGTGGGATTTTGAGTTGTATGCCCTTTTCAGTCTTCGGAAGTCACTATATAATTTGGATATGTGGGAGGGTGACATTTTGATTGACCAGCATTACAGTATGGAAAAGCTTGAGCAGGTATTGTTTCAGTCTTAATTCTTTTAGTAGTAAATTGATATTTCTTTTTGCCTTGACTTCTATTGTGAATGTCTCTTAACAGGATCTGCAGAACAATGTGGGACATGTGTGGAAGCCAAGAAGCAGTGCAAAACTACATGAGGTCATCCTAAACCCAGAAAATGGTGACTCTGATGAGTATATTCTCCCATTTGTTACAAGTGATCTTGTGGCTTAGTGCCAATGATGACTAGTTAATTGCCTGATGTGACATGGTCAGTCAATCCTGAGACCTTTCTGATCATGTCTGTCATATAAGTTGTAAAATCATATGGGAGAAAGGAATTTCTGCATTTTCAATACTTTTGTTAAATTTTACATTCCTTTAAATTTTATTGTGTCTGTTGATTCCTTCTTGAATGAAAACACTGCTTTGTTTCATTTCTAGAACTTTTCTTTGTTACTACCAGCAGCAATTACTTTGTTTGTGAACGCAGGCCCAAAAGGCTTATTATTTATATATTTATATGAGTTCTGAGTCGTTGAATTTACAGCAGTTTCCTTTCTCCTAATTCGTCAGTCAGTCGGGCTGTGTAATGTACAAAGTCATCTATAAAGATCGTAATATTTGTCATAGTTCAATTGTTGAAAGACAAACTGAAAGGGCTGTGTGAGCAAGAAGTGTACCATGTTTTTAACTGAAACAAGTTGGGTAGGGAAGAAAAACGAACTGTGATCTTGTTTGAAGTAACCACCTGTTGTTGAAAGATTCAGATTTTACTTGACCCCAAATCTGAGGGGAATGACAATTATTGTTAAATCTTAATTCCTGTTGGGCCAGTTACATTTGTGTATGTAAATCCATTCTTTGTCCGAGAGATGCCATTGTTGCAAATGTGTTTGAAGGAGATTTTATTATATTTTGTTATTAACTATTTAGGTGTCACATTCAAAAAGCAGTAGTTTTCAGATTCATTCTCTGTCAATTCCCTTCTGTAACCTTGTATTTTTCTGAATCAGTTGAATGGATTAGTTTTATGGAACTGCCATTGATGACAAGATGTACTTCCATCCATGATGCCATATTGTATTGCTTAAATCTGAATCTTGTCTTGACAAACTGGTTTATCAGAAAGTACTTCTATGGATGTTGAGCTATTAGCTATTACTATGAAGATGATTATCCTATAAAGAAATTTTCAGAGAAAGATGATTCACCTTGTTTGACTTTCTTTAAAATAATTTTCTTATCATTTTATGGGAATATTTGTTATGCCTTTGTTTGGCAAGTATTATGTTTTTGAATTTTGTGGATTGTTCAGCAGGTGCACCAGACTTTTGATATGTCTTACCGTGATCGAATTTCACTCTCCGTTTTCTACCACTGGAGACGTAGGGATTTATAAGCATATACCAAAGACCAAAGACAAATGCTGGTGTACCAATTATGTGTGTTAAAACCTATTTTTGTCATTTTGTTTGCCATCATACTAAATTGGTTGTAATTTTATCTTATGTTTTTCAACTGAGCAAATGAGTTCAGATATGCATTTCTATCAGAAGAGGTTTTGTCCTAGCGTTTTCCCTGTAATTTCTCTTATATCACTGATTCTTGCATTTCTGTCCATAGGTTAATTTATTTTCCTTTTTTTAAACAATGGTGTACGTTAAATGTGCTGTTGGTCAAATCCTTGTTGAATGTTGCATTGATTGTTGTTTCCTACACACATTAAGAGTTTTCAATCTGATGAACCTTTTCTATTTTTATATGATTATTATGTTGTGAGAGGTGTGTGGTATAATTTTCCTTTTTACGGGAATAATTTTTATTTTACAGTATTTTTCTGGTGTATGAGTATTTTTGGGGCTTGCCTTCCTAATGCCCTCTTCAAACTGTGTTTTTCGTCTGCTAAGCACACCATACCAGAAATAACTTCCCATCTATATTAGTCATTAATATATTTGACATTGTTGGTGTGCTAGTTCCTCTCCTTGCTCTGAACTAGCTCTGCGAAGCAATGCTGTTCAAAGCTTATGTGATGTACTTAATCGAGATTTGTTTTAAAAACCTCAAGCAGGCCTTGAGTTAACATTGAGCACTAATTGTTTTTTTTTTCCTGTTGGAATCATCTCTCATATTGTGTCTCTTAAAGTGACATCTTTCTCTGAATTTTTCCCATTACTTATATTTTTGAACAAGTGAAAGATCTATTAATCTAATTGTATGGTAGCAAGTGTCCATATGTCCTAGTTATTAAATCAGGACTTCAAGATTACATTCTGGACCAAGCATAGATATAAATATTGTCCTTTAAACTTTGTCTAATGTGGAAAAGATTTAGCTTATTGCAAGATCGTGTTGAGGGGCTAGTTGCAGGATTTGTCAATGTGGACCCCACCAGAGGCTGGAAGAGTTATCTGTGACAGCCCTTTTCTGTGTCGATATGGTGGTCACTGGCCATCTTCTCAAACGTTGGTCTAACCCAAATAATCCAACTCATCTTAGGTTAGACCATGAAAGGGAACTGAGTGCTTTTGCATTCATCAATGAATGGTTATATTTAATTTGATGTAGTGCAGTTATCAAAGATGTTTGCACTTAGTGGATGTTATCTGAATTATTAATTAAATTTTACGGGGATGTTCTCCTCTTACACAAGCTGTATTTATGTGCTTGATTATCTTCTCAGGTAAAACTCCTTGGATAATGAGGACATCTGGGGATCATATTTGTATTGTTTGGACAGACATGTAATCTATTTCTCCACTTAATGTGATATCCTGAAGATTTAAAAGAAAGAATCTTGGTTGGAGTTTATTCAGGGGCAAATGTGTACATTTTATTTTTATCGTGTAATTGGTTTATTGGCTCTAGGCATATAAGCTTTACTGTTTTAAAGGCACCTCATCCAAGCTACTCATTGCATTCCAAGTTTGGAATAATGCTTTTTCTTTTGTACAGAAAATTTATTGGAGAGACGTTTTCCCACTCCAGTTGGCCACAGATTTTTTTTTATTTGAAATGTGGTCCTTCTTATTTGTAACAGGGTTATTGCTCTTGAAAACGGAGCCAAAAGTAATATTTGTTTGTGTGGTGCTAGATGTTGTAGATGAACCTTAATGGGTGCTGATATAAATCTTTGCTTCTGTAGAGTTTATTATAAAAGATCGTTTTGAGATTTTGATTTTGTATTATAGCTTGATGTACAGATAATTTTATGTCTTCAGAGCAAAATATCAATTTGTTTGTCTCACTGAAGTTAATATGAAGTTACAATTGATCTAAAGTGGTATTGTATGTTGATAATCCTTGAAAAGTTTATTGTTGAAATCTGAAACTATTGATGTTAGATGTTATGCTATAAGATTCTCTTCTGTTGACAATTATTGTGCTCTTGTCTCAAGTTGCCATCTTAGTGGCTGGGAAAGTACTTCCAAACGATTTTCCTCTAAATGACCATCAGTACTTTGTTCTCCATTAGTTGGAGCGTTTATGTTAGTTTTCATAGGACCTATTTTTATTATTCGGAGGTCTTGTTGTGATTATTTTCCTTGTTTGTCATCCCTGATATTTATTATGCAGTTGAGCATGCAGTGTCTGGCAAGTTGATTCGGCCTTTCACACCAACGTTTTGGGGGCCACACAGTTATGCATTATGTTGATACCACTGTAGATGCAACTGGTAGTACAACTCAGGTATTATATTCCTGTGCTCCATCTGAAATCTGACGTATATATATTTTTCTACAAATGTGAATGACATGTGTGTGCCAAATGTGGTTACACATTTTCTTAAGTAATAGGCACTACTCCTGCCATTATCATCAAGAGCTGACTGAGTATTTTTGCTCTGTATGGAACAGTTCATCATTTTATCACTTGTTTCCATCGAAAGGAAAACTATTTTTTATTCATAATGTGAGAGGAAATGCCTTGTTTTCCCAAAAGCTGCTCAATTTGAGAGAGGAAGTAGAGAAGTAGTTGTCTTGTTTTCTTTGACAGAACGTGTGGATGCTTCATGCATATTTTTATGGTTTAGGTCTCATTAAATTTTGCTGTTGTTCCTCATTTTACTCCTCCCCTTCTCAAAAAATATTTTGAAAAGTCACTTTTGCAGTATTAATATTTCTCAGCAATGCTTTGATTGGTCTTGACTCCTTTTTAGTAGTGATATACTTGTGTCCATTTTGTGAGAACCATCTAGATTCTAAACATGAACGCTGTGTCCTCTCTTTTTTATGTTGCTGTGTGTTCTTGAATTATACAACTGCAACTGATGTAAAATATATTTATCTGAATCTGATTGCCTTGATTTTACATGCGTGTTAAGATTCATCACAATATAATGTTCTGATCAATTGTATATTCTATAGATGTGTGTATATGTATATGTATATTAGATGGCTGTTAGGCTCTTCTGTTTGTGTGCTGTAGTCTAGGGAAATTGGTGGGAGGATCTTCTATATTCCTCTATTTTAATGTGCTGCCTGTCTTTTGCTTTCTCTTCCTCATTCAAAATGAAGAGGGACTACCTATTATTTCCATACAAATATTTTTGTGGTGAAAAGACTTATGGTTGAGGGTATATTTTTTGTTAGATATATGATCAAATGGAATCTGCAATAGGAAGTGAAGCCAGTTTGCATCCATTGTATCCAATGAGTGAATTTCTCAATGTTGGAAGCTCACATAGAACTGTTCATCTAAGTTTACTAATTATGTTTTTCCAAAGACAAATCTATATATTACAACTCTACATATAAAGACTAACATTTAGCAAGGGGATCCTTTTAAATATTGTTACCAACTTTTCCCCTCCTTTCATTTTGTTAATTTTAATCATCTTATAACTGTACTGTAGATATTATCAAATGTATACTGTGCTTTATGTGTGGATTTGTCAATTTGGCCAAATGTGTAATTTATCATTTGGAATAGTTGGTTCCTACCAACAATTTGATGTAATTGATGTTTAACTTACTTTTCCTCCAGATTGTTTTGCATTTGAAAACACATTTTCCCACTCCTCCAGGGTGTGCATACTAAAGGCAGTTCTTTCACCTTAATTTTCTCTAAAAAATGCATTTTATTTTCGTTTATGATACAAAATTTAAAAGCACCTTGTTACTCTTGGGAGGCCTCATGTTCTTGTGCTGCTAGAACACTTTGCAATTTCAAATTTGTGGAAAGAACTTTGTGTGCTCACACATTTGCTCAACTTTATAGTTCAGGACTAAATTACAGTAAGACCAAAAACTAAGATGTGTGATCCATGTACTTTCAAGAGTGTCGGGGGTGATAAATGTAGTTGAAGTTTAATCGGTTTATGTGCTCAGGAGCAGACAAACTTCTGAGTGGAAGTTACATAATGGCCTCTCTAGGACAGATAACATGTAGACATTGTAAAATAATTTAGAGGAGAGGGTGAGGGAGAGAGAGAGAGCGAGAGCGAGCGAGCGGGTGCGCGTTTAACATCTGTGATATTGTAGACACTAGTGAACATCCGCTAGTTCTGTAAAAGCTAAGGGTGTGCTCCTAAGTGGAGAGTTTAATCTGTTCTGTTTGATTCTATTCCCAGTGTAAATCAGGAAGAGGTCAAATAGTTGACCAAAGTGAGGGAAATAACAGATGCCTATCACTTAAATAAATATATTTTTGTTCCCTTTTTACCTGTTGTGGTTTGTTTTAGATATCGATCCCTCTCATGGGGGCATTCAAATTCTATTTTGATTGTTAACTTAAACTGCTGCACAAAAAGAGAATTCTAAATCCACCCGGAGTTATTACTATCTGAAAGTGAATGTCTCTTCAGACATTGCAGTAAGGTCTTTCAAGAAATTAGAGCATTGGATTTTTATGATTCCCTGTTTTATTCAGTTTCATTGGTGGAGCTTTATTTAATTGTACCATAGAGCTGTATGTATACATAAATATTATTATATATCATAAGCTGTTGTGTGTTGTAGAATTTTAAATGGATGTGTACCTACATAGCTGCATGCAATTTTAAATCCTTACATTTTCTTCTTTGTTTCATACTTTACTGGTTTCATAATTAATTGACATGTCTGTGCTTCTGTGAATGTCTAATTGGCAAGTATATGAATATCTAAGTTTTCTCTTGCCTGCTCCAACCAACAGCAACTGTCACCAGTATTATTCCTCTCAGAGTTTTTTTCTCTTAATTTTAAATGACTGGAGCCGATGAGCTCGAACCATCCCTTAAATAATGTGCTGTACATCACTTTAATTGGATTATGGGTTTTGTGAAAATGTGCTTGCTGTAGATATGTGTATACCTCTCATTATATGCTAATGCAGAGTATGTAAAGAGAAGCGAGGCTTTGGACCAGGTCTTGTGTATGCTGACACCAGCATTTAGGACTGGCAGAAGTGTTGTATCCTTTCATTCATAGGAGTTGTTGATGACTGATTATCGATTAGTAATGCTCCTCGCCTGGCTCTGATTCAAAGATGCCTTGGCACAGTTTTGTGAATGAAAAGTTTTTTATTTTGATGTGGATTGTCTCTGGCCAACCACTGAATTCATTATCAGAACGTATTTACATCTTAGGCAAGAATGTTAATCAGAACAGGGTTTCCTAGGCTTTGGGTTGATTTTTCCTTATGCCTGTTTAGGAGTGTTAAACGTCATTACTCTCTGAACTGATAAACGGCACAATCTTCTACATTAATTAATTTTTGATGACAATTTATCATTCAAATGCTCTTTATTGAAGGCCCTCTTTTGAACCTGAGTAGTCCATATTCTGAATTTGTGGGTCAGCTGCTTATTGTTCAGACCAAGCTCGTGTCATTGTGGAATGTGCCATTCGGTATGGTTTTAAAAAAAGAAAAACAAATTGAATAGATGGAAATGTTATTTCATATTATATCTGCCAACTCCTGGTCAGTCATTCCAAGAAACATCAGGTTTAATAGTTTTTAATAATGGTATCTATTATTTTATTATAAGATTTTGTGATTTCTTTTCTTCAGTCAAAAATTGAATGTACTTTAATTGTAAGCAAGTACCTGCACCAACCGGGTGATGTGTAATGTGTGAGTGAATTCCATCTTAATGGAGAAGTGCTGAGACCCCCATTCATGCCACAAAAAAAAGAAAAGACTTTCAAAAATTGATTACATTACTAGCTGTTATATTTTACTGCTAGACAATTTATGAAGACTGCAGTAGTGTTGAAAGGTCTTAGCTAGCAATGTAATCAGTTTTGGTGGCATACATAATTGTGCACAAGTATCCCCTCAAATCTTTATTCAAGTGTAGTGCATGTGGAGGTTTTGTTTGACTTAATCCTGTTTTCTTTGAAAAAGCGTTAATCAATATGCCACTTTGGCATCACTCTCTGTTTTCAGCGTTGCCTTGCCTACGTTCTTCGGCTAATGCTGAACTTTCCAGGGTATATTGTACCTGAGCTTAAAGCCTCTTTTTATCCTGTTGGTTTATGCACTGCACTTTGTAAAGACGATTGTGATAATTGCTGCAACTTCAACATTTCCATTTTTATTTTTCATCTCTGTTGTTTGTTGCAGCAAACACTGTGAATACAACGTGGGGCAGAACTGAATGTAGATTTTCCTATGTTGAATGGGTGTCTCAAATGTAAAGATTTACTTCCTACCACCTTATAGTGCAAATGAAAAGAACTATTGTGTATGGAGTGCTGTTAGATCTGCCTGAATGTCGATATATGTTGCACTTATGTTACCATCATGCTTCATGTCTTTGTAATGGCATATCTTTGCCTCACTTTACCCCTCATCAATAAATGTAAACAACACTCATTCTCATTGTACAGACTTTCCCTGTAACTATAGCCTTTAGGTTTGATTGACCCATAGCAGTGCCACTTTCTCATTATACTTCATTTTATCAAATTTCCACAAAATTGTGAAAGGCAAGGCTTGTCATTGTAGCAACTTTCAAGGGAAATACTTCTGTCTGAGTTGGTCTGAGAACCATTGAATTATGAACCAAATCACCTGAATTTAATTCTTAGTGTTCTGTCATAGTAATGAAAATGTATTCTTTCCTAATAGCTTCTCTCTTGTGAAGTCTACATTAAATTACGAACTGTGTTTCTGTCAATTCACCAACCCTTATCATTTCTTAACAAGCACACTTCTAGTTAAAGCAGATTATGATAGTGCAATGGAAATTGGAAGTTTTTGTATCTTCATTCAAGATAAATTATTACAATTTTGTCAATAATTCTTGTATATGAGAGTGCATAAGCTATCACTCTGATCATTTTCAATTTATTTCTGCCTGTGCCAGTTCAAGTTAAACTGTTCTGTAAGTTTAACTGTTCTGCCATTCACTTAACAAATTTTTGAGAATCATCCTTTATTTAAATGTCTATTAATTATACTCTTAAATATATGTGTTAGTAGCGTAGTCAGTGTAGAATTAAATGGTCAGATCCAATGCCTCTTTGTAGTCCTTGTTCTTGTTAATAAGTACTCTGTGTGAAAAGATTGGCGTTGCACTTTGTTTTGTTCAATTTTAACAACTTTTTTTTGCATGTATTAAAATTAATGTTTAAAAAAATAAATATGTCTCACTTTTGAAAGATCAATGCTGGCACGTGTTTTCCAATCAAATTTACTATAAGCAACAAAGGAAGAATTTCTGTATATGCTTTAATTTAAGTGTATGGGAAAAGCCAATTCATATCTTCAATGCCAATAAACAAGTTTGAACAAAAATTTTACTTTTTTATTGGAAAGATGTTCCCTTTCCTTCGTTGATCTTCACAAGTTTGAATAAATCACAGATAAATGAAACACACTACTTGACATAAGTACCAAGCTTTCCAAAATTCATGGTTCAGAAATCATTCTTACACACACAGCACCTGCACCCTTAAAACTAAAGTATCAGTTTCACCTAAAAAGCCAATACTGAGCAAATCTGACACTTTCACAAATTCAGTGTAACCAAAGCCTCTAGGACAAAGCTCATGGCGAGGTCGTCTAAAAGCCTCCAGTTCAGGTCGAGACATCATGGTCTCTTTAAGGTGACGCTGGGGATCAGTAGGATGAATCAACTTAAAGGAAATGCGGCCTGAGAACGGCCAATCCAGTGTGACATCATTTTCACTTCTCATGAGGTGGATCAGGACAGCCAAGTGGCTTCTGTCTTTTGCCGATAAATTTAACCGCAGACAAAATCTGAAAATCAGATAAATATACCACTCCAATATCTAAAAGCCACTGAACTAACTAAAGTACAAGAACACAATTTTGTTTTTCTTACCTGTACCCATATTGGGATGTGAAGAAGCCAGGGCTGTAGTGCATTATAAGGGGATCATTCTTCATTGCTGCAAGCTTTTCTCTGAAATTAGGTACTCTCCACACGTAAGTACCTCCGCAGTGAATGGTTGCTAATTCATGTCTCACTCTCTCCAGACGTGCATTGCTCTTTTCTAGCTGTTGCTTCACAACGTTCATCTCTATGGTCTGTTCATGCCCCTTTTGTTCTAGCAAGACAACTCTTTCGTACAAGGCTCTACAGTTTTAATGAAAACAAAAGAGAAGATAAGTTAATTTGAGAAGTTGTGGATAATGCAAGGAACCTGCAGAGAGGGCCAAAATTACCTGATGAGTTCTCTCCAGTGTGTGCCTCCAGCATTAGAGTCACCAGCAGTTGCTGCAGTGGAGCCAGTAGAGCCACTGCCTTTGGGCTGTGGGTCCCACAGAGTATTGGCCTCCTCTGCTTTCGCGTCCATTGTACTGGGTTTTGCACTGGTCATTAACTTAGCATAGGCCATAGATAATAGCTGTAATTTTTTTCAAAATCAGGAAAATCAGGAAATTAGTTTTGGCTAGAAACCAGAGGGAAGAATCATGGTATTGTAGACTTACATTTAAATGTTGATGTAAATTTGACTCAAGATGGGATGCTAGCTGATCAGCACTACTTATTGTTGTTCGACATCCAACATTCTCAAAGGAACAGTGCAATGAATTGTGTCCCGATCCAGTGCGCTAAATTAATCAAGAGAGAATGGCAAGATAAAGCGTTGTTGATGAGTGAGTCAAACTATTCAAATATACGGATTCATGGCAACTCACTTGATATGAACAGTTTGGAATATGGTTTTCCAGTTCAATAGGAGGCAACACAACATTGCACCCATTGCCAACATGTGGGCATTCCAGACGGGTTTGCTCAATTTCTCTTCGGGTAAAGTTGTCAACAAAGAGATCCGAGTCCGCTGTAAGAGGCCTGTTATCAATGGGACAGCAGCTGCCCTCTCGCCTGAAATCCCAAACAAGAAATTTCTCAGTACTTGTCCAAACTTCGTGTCAGCACATTTTAACAAAAAATAGCGCATCTTACTTGAGCCACATGTAAATGCATTCCTTGCAAAATCTATGACCACATGACGTTAAAACAGGCTCTTTCAAACAGGCCAGACATATTGGGCATTCGTATCGTGGGTCCAGTTGGCTTCTACTTTGGTAAGGAGATTCAGTAGAAGGCTGCAGAAAATATAACGGGATTAAATTAAAAGATGAAGACACACAAGACCCACACAAAACTAAAATATAACATCCTCACATATAAAAGAAACAAATAAGTCTAACCTACTGAATCAACCATTCAACTAAAATACGTTATTACAAAAAATAATAACATTTTTAATAGGAAGCTTATTTGACAACACATTTTCAAAACAGTGTCTCCTTTGCGTTTATAACGAAACAATGTCATGTCGCTGACCCCAGCGAAGGGAGAGGTCGTCAGCTGCTTCGCTGTTTCCGTTCCTACACTGAGAAAGGTTCGCGTCCTTACCACGACATTTTCCTGAGCGCCGTCTCCAGCCTCCGCCTTGGCCTCCATGTTATGCAGTGGGGTGCACCGGGGCCTCCTCCCCGGGGGAATGACCCCTAGCTGCAACGACAAGACAACAACAAGCAGAAAACAGCTGCCGAGGAAGATGCGGCTTCAGCGAGACTGGAGAGTACACTGCAAGACTGGAGCGTCGCCGTCGCCCGCCCCTCGCCCCTCGCCCCTCGCCCTGGCCCGAAGCTCAGGTGCGCCAGGTGAGCCACTCGCGGCGTCAGGTGCCTCTAGTTAGCTCAGGTGAGACGGGACAGGTGTCGCCGGCCGGGTCGGCTGCTCAGGGAATGCCACACGGAGGAGCAGGGTCTACTTACGGTGGCGTGGCCTCTCCATGCCGCGACCGCGAATCCACTGCACTGGCAGGGAGTCGCGGAGGTGAGTTGCGCCGTGTCCAAGTCAGCAAAGCGCTGCGCCGCTGCGGCGCCCAGAGGCCCAGCCTGGCAGCGCGCGAAGCGCGCGAAGCCGCGGGGAGTTCAAACTGCCGCGGCGCCGTCCCACAGTGGATTTGCCAGAAGACCGGCGCCGGCGGCCAAAACTCTACACGCGTTTTGAGCTCCAGAGTCGCCGAAAAGGACTCTGACCGAACGTGTGACCCCACCAATGGATTGCTCGTTTGGAGGGCTATCCATTGGAGGGGTCGCACGTTCGGTTCGAGCCCCATTTTAGTTGAAAACCCGTCCTGGATTTTGATCGCCTCCACCGGTCTTCTGGCCCTGCCCTCTGTGAGTACCCCCCGTCTCTCACTTTACGCGAAGAGTCGCGTTGATCGCGTCGTCGCTCTGTCTCTCTCGTGGGCTTGCGGTAGCCGGCGGTAGCGTACAGGACACCCCACGAGTGTGCCGACAGCGACGGAACGAGCTGAGGGTTCAGAGTGCGGCTCACTCTCTCCCTCTCCACCCTCGAGAGCGCCACAGACGAGACTGGGCTGGACTGGGCACTGGACTCGACATCCCGCTTGACCAACCAACACACTGCACTGGACTGCCGAGCCGAGGGAAGTTCGACCGCTCCCCGCGTCCTTGGACTCTGTCGGCCTGCCGAACTTCAGTGTGAAGGGTTTTGTAGGGGGAGGGGCTCTTGTGGATTTTAATCAGTCCCGACTGGATGGACGGTCCGCCGCGGTCCGCAGTACTTTTGCCTTTCTAAAAAAACAAAGTTGTAATCTTTACAGCCGTCTTTTATTTGTTCAAGAAAGCGAGGTGATGGGGGATGGGGAGGGGTGTTGGCCTCTCATACCCGCCCCCCGTGTTTTAGTGACAGTAACGTGAGGTAACGACCGACTTCGCGTGACTCGCTGGGGGAGTGCTGCACCAGAAAAAGGGGGAGGGGGAGGGGGAGGAGTAGATAAAAGGGAGAGACACCGCATATCCATGCCACCCACACCGTGCCAAGGTTGAGGTTCCACTTGATGGCCTCTTGGCACGACACGCAGACCCTTCAACAACGTCCTTTTCCACTCTCAGTCGCACTCGCAGGGCGGAGAGCAATCCATTGGTGGGGTCACAAGCTCGGTTCGAGTCCCATTTAGCGACTCTGGAGCTCAAAACGCGTCCGGGATTTTGGCCGCCTCCACCGGTCTTCTGGCCCACTGTGCATCCCCGCCCGCGCAGCCCATTATTGAGGCCAGTGTGGGGGCGCATTGTTGGTGCGGAGGGGGGCGATTCGTATCTCCGGCAAAGAACGTCCCTGATCGCCCACATCGGACGACTGCGGCTGGGGCTGGGGCCATCGAGCCGCGACCTCTTGTGTCCCTTGGTGCGTCCCACATTGGGCCAGAAGACCGGTGGAGGCGGCCAAAATCCCGGACGCGTTTTCAGCTCCAGAGTCGCTAAATGGGCCTCGAACCAAACGTGCGACCCCATCAATGGATTGCTCTTCAAACGAGGAATCCATCGATGGGGTTACACGTTTGATTCGAGTTGCCTCCTCGCCCGCACCGTTTCCAAACACGAAATAAATAAACCAAAAAATTCCCTCTCGTTCGTCAGATACCGCTTGCCCGGAAGAGCGTGAGATGCCCCGATAGCCGGCCCGGCGTAGCCCGGCGTGCAGCAGTGAGTAAACGACGTGCTGCCAACTAGATCCCCCACACAGCAGGCCTGGTTTGCACCGCTCTGTCTCTCTTGCACCCGCGCGCACAGTGGGCCAGAAGACCGGCGTCGGCGGCCAAAACTCTAGACGCGTTTTGAGCTCTAGAGTCACCAAACAGGACTCGAATCGAGCGTGTGACCCGACCAATGGATTTCTCGTTCGAAGAGCAATCCATTGGTGGGGTCACACGTTCGGTTCGAGTCCCAGTCAGCGACGCTGGAGCTCAAAACGCGTCCGGGATTTTGACCGCCTCCACCGGTCTTCTGGGCCACTGTACAGTGGGGCTTGGCTGGTCGGGATCGTCGACGAGGGTGCTGGAGGTGGAGAACTGCCAGCCCGACCTGGTGGCCCTGGCCTCGTACGTCCCCGCCGAGGCCAGCGTCGAGGCCAGCTGCCGGCCCCCGGGACCGCCCTGCGTGTACCTGGATGCGGCGGGGACGGACTGCGGCCGCTGCGAGGTGACCTGCCCGCCGGCTGCCACAAACTAGCACCGCCAGTTTTTGCTAAAAGAAAAAAAAACCAAAAAAAAACGTTGCGGTGTTTGAACCAGCGGCACATCGGCCACGTGGGCCAAAATTTCGGTGGAGGCGGTGAAAATTCGCGTTCTGCGCCCCAGAGTCACTAAACGGGACTCGAACCGAGCGTGTGACCCCACCAATGGACTCCTCTTTCGGAGAGCAATCCATTGGTGGGGTCACACGTTCGGTTCGAGGCCCGTTTAGCGACTCTGGAGCCCAAAACGCGCCTCTCGGCTGCGCGCAGGGACGGTCCGCCGAGGGCGACTTCTGGAGCGAGCGCGAGAAGGACGTGCTGCGGCAGCAGCGGGAGGTGGACCGCGTCCTCAAGTGCGAGGAGGACAGAGCGCGGTCCCGCGTCGCCACCACGTTCCAGAAGTACGTCGGCGGCAGGTGATTTCAGTCAGCGGCGCTCTGTCTCTCTCGCACTCATGGGGCGCACAGTGGGCCAGAGGACCGGTGGAGGCGGCCGAAATCCCGGACGCGTGCTGAGCTCCAGGGACTCGAACCGAACGTGTGACCCCACCAATGGACTCCTCGTTCGGAGAGCAATCCATTGGTGGGGTCACACGTTCGGTTCGACTCCCGTTTAGCGACTCTGGAGCTCAAAACGCGTCTGGAGTTTTGGCGGCCCGGCGAATCCCCTGTGCGATTGGCTGCCCTCCAGGCCGGCGTGCGCGGACCGCGGCCAGGCGGTGGCGCAGTGCCTGTCGGCGCGGCCCGGCCGGCCGCTGGACTGCGGCGCGCAGATGCGGGACTTCTCCGAGTGCGTGGACCAGCACCGACTCGCCAAGCTGAGGGCGGAGGGTCCGGACGCCAGGGCGCCAGCGAGCCGCGCGCTGTCCACAGCGTGACCAGTCGCTCTGTCTCCCTCCCCCTCGTCGCACAGTGGGCCAGAAGACCGGTGGAAGCGGCCGAACTCCAGACGCGTTTTGAGCCCCAGAGTCGCTAAATGGGACTCGAACCGAACGTGCGACCCCACCAATGGATTGCTCTCCGAACGAGGATTCCATTGGTGGGGTCACACGTCCGGTTCGAGTCCTGCTTAGCGGCTCTGGAGCTCAAAACGCGTCTAGAGTTTTGGACGCCTCCACCAGTCTTCTGGCCCACTGTGCGTCGGGCGTCCCGTACGGGTGCGAGAGAGACAGAGCGCTGTGCGGAATCAGCCGACAGCGTGACCCAGCCCCGACGCGAATGTACTTTTTACGAGTTACTTTTTAAAGAAATCGCTATTAAAAACACGTGATGCTGTTTGTAACCGGACACGGCCTCTGAAGCTCAAACCAGTATCGCCATCGCGTTCCTGGATTCTGTCGAAAAGTCGAAAACGACTTTCGGAATCAAGTCTGCTGGCCGGCGTAGAGTGGGCCAGAAGACCGATGGTGGCGGCAAAAACTCTACACGCGTTTTGAGCTCCAGAGTCGCTCAGCAGGTCTCGGACCGAACGTGTGACCCCACCAATGGGTTCCTCGTTCGGAGAGCAATCCATTGGTGGGGTCACACGTTCGGTTCGAGACACATTTAGCGACTCTGGAGCTCAAAACGCGTCCCGAGTTTTGGCCGCCTCCACCGTTCTTCTGGCCCACTCTGCGGCGGCATCCACGATGGCATCGGGCTGCACCGGGCTGAGGCTGCAGGCGTTTGGCTGTCTCTCTCGCACTCTTGGGTTGGCCCTAGGGGTGCGAGAGAGACAGAGCGAGCGTGTCGGGCACGCCACTGACTCGTGTACCAACATCTCGTGCCTAGACAATGGCGCAGGGTGGTCCCTGCAGGCTGATTCCGGAGAGTCGTTTTCGTCGCTCTGTCTCTGTCGCACTCGCGGGCCGTGCCCTAGGGGTGCGAGAGAGACAGAGCGACGGAACGGGTCTCCAGAATCGCGCGGCCGGTCGCGTGAGATACCCATCGCCACCTCACTTCCGGCAGGACCGAACCGCATTCCTGTCCGATAGTACATTTTATGCTTTTTAGTATTATTTTTTTTGAATTTTTGTTCCCCCTGTCCGCTTTTAATTGAATCACGAATATCGAACTGCAGCGCTCCCCTGCACTGTAAGCTGACCCGTAGGGTGTCGCCCCGTTTTGAAGCGCCCGCTCACGACACGTGACCTGGATAACCTAACCTTCACACGCATTCGCTTGTCTGAGAGAGTGAAAGAGAGAGAGAGAGAGAGAGAGAGAGAGAGAGAGAGAGAGAGAGAGAGAGAGAGAGAGAGAGAGAGAGAGAGAGAGAGAGAGAGAGAGAGAGAGAGAGCGATAACAGCGCTGAATCCGCCTGCCGCCTCGAGACGCCCGCGAGACACTGGGTAGGCAGCACCGCGGCAGCCGCGTGGAGCGCGTGGCCTACCCTCCGTCTTAAGGGGCTCGAGCCCCCGAGAGTCAAGCCGGCCGCTCGGGCCGAACGAGTTTTGGGCCCTCGAGTCGCTAAACAGGACTCGAACTGAACGTATGACCCCACCAATGGATTGCTCTCTGAGCGAGGAATCCATTGGTGGGGTCACACGTTCGGTTCGAGTCCCATTTAGCGACTCTGGAGCTCAAAGTGCGTCTGAGATTTTGACCTCCTCCACTAAGGACCGGGCTCGGTGGGATGGGAAGCACTTTGACACCAAGCCGTTGGATTCGCAGCGTATGACATGTACCATGCATAGCGGCAGACTGACATGCAGACAGACAGGCAGACAGACAGACAGACAGGCAGGCAGACAGACGGACTGGGGGAAGGGGGCAGATCGGTGCGCGCAGCGGGACTCAGTGGACCAAAGCGCAGCGGAGCCAAGCGGAGCAGGGAACGCGGCAGGACGTGGACAGTGAGTGTGTGAGAGAGAGACAGAGATAGAGGAACAGAGAAAACAGCCACCCCACCGCCAGGCCTAGCTTATAAATACAGGTGCGCTGGGCGGACTCCGGACTTCAGTTCCAGCCGCACTAGCGAAGCCTCCAGCCACTCTTCGGTCCCTCTGCACAGTGGGCCAGAAGACCGGTGGAGGTGGCCAAAATTCCAGACGCGTTTTGAGCTCCAGAGTGGCTAAATGGGACTCGAACCGAACGTGTGACCCCACCAATGGATTGCTCTCCGAACGAGGAATCCATTGGTGGGGTCGCACTTTCTGTTCGAGTCCTGTTCAGCGACTCTGGAGCTCAAAACGCGTCCAAAGTTTTCGCCGCCTCCACTGGTCTTCTGGCCCTCTGAGCTGCGGTGTGAAAATGATATTATCGACGATAGAAAACGGAAGGCATTGCGATGCATTGCTTCGTGTTTTGCAATGCCTTCGTTTTCTCCGTAAAAGGCAGTGCGTCGAACAATCGGGTCACCAAGCTGAATCCAGAACAAGCGACGGTCACAGGTGAGTACGGGAGGGTCTCGTGCAAACGCTGGCCGCGATGTAGATCCACTGTCGAATGAAGCTAGCCTCAATACTCCTCGCGCGAGAGTCTTTTAGTGCTGGCCGCAAGGGTTGTGTCTCTTCGCAACGGAACATGGAGTATAGCGGGGCACGTTTCTTTGAGCGACTAGCGGTACTCCGTGCGCGAGGGACTTTTAGTGCTGGCCGCAAGGGTTGTGTCCCTTCGCAACGGAACATGGAGTATCGCGGGGCACGTTTCTTTGAGCGACTAGCGGTACTCCGTGCGCGAGAGACTTTAAATGTTTTCGCTTGCAAACATGGAGTATCGCGACTGGCGGTTCGTCGGCTTGCCAGTGGGGGCGCTGTTTGCAGTGGCCTTGTTAATGATGAAAATTAAGGCGTGGCTGCACGGGAGGAACCGGGAGGGGGGGCATTGTGGGCCACCTCACCGGAAGAATCACCCATGCGGCGCTCGGCTGGACCCGGCTGGACCCGTCCGGAAGTAGTCCAAGCTCACACTTTTTTTTGTAAAAAAAAAGAAGGGAACATGTTTCAAAATCATGGAGCGAAACGGCAGGGCTCTTCACTCTGTTCTGTAAATTTTTTTACGAGACATCACAGTTACTAATGAACTTTTTGCACGATTTTCATACGCTCCAGAGTCACTGAATGGGGCTCGAACCGAACGTGTGACCCCACCAATGGATTGCTCTCCGAACGAGGAATCCATTGCTGGGGTCACACGCTCGGTTCGAGTCCTGTTTAGCGACTCTGGAGCTCAAAACGCGTCTAGAGTTTTGGCCGCCTCCGCCGGTCCTCTGGCCCACTGTGCGGTGTGCCCGGTGTGTTGGTCCCAGCACGCCGCGGCCCGCTCCCCGCGGACAGGAAACGGGTACTTCCGGTCTTCCGGCCGTGCTCCCAGTGCAGGCACCGCAGCCACGATGGCCATCCGGCACGGCAGCGCCGAGGCAGCGCACGGCACACGTGCAGCGGCGGGGCCTTTTTGTGCTTTTCTTTTTTTTTTTGCGCGCCTTTGGCCCAAAACGCCTGATAGGTAGGCAATTCGCCACACAATCCACCTGTAAGTACGGTTTTCTGGCCCACTGTGGAGTGGCAGGCCATCAATGTTTGCATCCCTAGCGCTGCGCAGCCTCGTGCGCAGCAGCAAAGTCAGCAGGGCCACAGCAGAGCGCAGGGAACGCCCAGAGTCCTGGATCTCCACAGGTCCAGGACCGTCCGGGACTCTGGGCTGGACCGACTGCATCACATCACCGCGCCGTCCACGCCGGGACCCGACCGAGACCTCAATCGCCGCCAGGATCACATTTTTCTGCACGGATGGACTGAGGATCAGGACAGTTCGTTGTGCGGAAAAATGGATTCTTGGCGGTCTGGCGTCTGTTCGGGACCATCGAGACCTTCGAGATGCCCGAGAAACCCGACCACGACGTCGCAGCGGAGGCGGAGGGGGCGGCGACCACACTGCAGGAAATAACCACAACAAAAGTACACAAATTTCTGGCAAATTTTTTATCGGGAATTTAGTGTACTTTTCAAGTACAATAATTGTTGTACAAAGTACAATGGAACCGGCATGACGAAAGCTGTGCAGTCCAGAGCTCGTTGTGGTTTGTACAATTCTCGTTGTACTATCTACAATCCCTGTTGTACTTTTATTGTACGTGCAAAACAAGAACTCAGCATTTTGCCCGAACAGTAAGGACTTTTGATAGTGCTGGATAGGGGCAGCAGAAGAATCAAATAATTGAACCTTGATAGGAAAATTAATTACCGACTTTCAAATTTATTTCACAGTACATTTCATATTTACAATATATTTTAAAATTACAATTTGCATTTCTGCAGTGAAGTCTATGTTCTTTGTACAATGATTGAATTGATGATTCTATTAGAGGATTTTGACAGTGATTTCTAACTCTTTTGCCTGTTCGACTAGTTCCATAAAATCATAAAAAATACAAATTATAAACTGAAACCCAGACATGTAGGATATCTGTGTCCTCAACCATTCAAAAATAAATAAAACGAGTCAGCTGTTAGATGTACATGAATCAACATAAAATGAAAACACAATCTTTGGCACAATTGTTATAGACAACATTTTAACAAGTAAGAATTATACAGTCAATGATAAATTAGTCATAATGTCTTTTACAATGTAACAAGCTTCATGCACACCATTAGAAACTGCACCAATTGCAAAATTATGATTTATCAACATATTTGAAACAAATTTTACACACATATAGACACAACAATCAGTTCTTTCTTTGCTTGTATACACTGGGTACAGTTCGTACATCAATACACATTTACAGAACTAGTATCATTATTTAAAACAAAAATAACTTATATGTTTTACATTACAATTGAATAATTTCATTGACTTAAAGATGTATACACTATATAAATATATGTACAGAAAATACCATATGTATAAATATATAATTATCTTGAATATTGAAAGCTTTAAAACATAAAGAAACTACCGGTAACTGGTGTCTATTAAGTAGCTGGTTCAGGTTCGACAGTACAATCATATGACTGTATTGACTCTTGTCGAAAATCAACCGCAAAGCAAGTCTTTGCAAAACAAAAAGCCACTAAAATCAAAAAGTCTTTTCAAGGGTTACAAGTCTGTCCCATTTCACATGATTATAAGAGCACAACCGTCTTGCCTTATCTATTAGCATAACTACAGGCAAACATATTGACTACATAAATGCAGGACTTGAATCCATTGTCACTAATAACCCGCATTAAATAATCCCCAATAGTCCAAGCTGCAGCTCTGGCTACAAGCACTGGGCTTATTAAGTACAGTTCTTCACAGTCAAAATACAGCCCAGTGACTAGACATTTTGTGTCATGGTACTTATTATGCTCAGAGCACATTTATGTGCAAATACAATGACTTCGATTAACACATGATTTGAGACACAGATAAAGTTGCCTTCTTCTGAGTGGCCAAACATAATTTATTTCCTTGCTTCAGCTTTCCCTCCCCTCCCCCTCCCACTTCCCCCCTCAAAAATTAAAACCTAACTGTGCATCTGTTATCACATTTGAAGGGCTTATTGCTGCAAACAACTTCCTACACAAATAAGTAACAAAGATTTTTAAAATGTAATTGACAGGTACAGATCAAAATTAATTAAAGCCATTAATTCACTATCCTATTACAGAGAATAAATGGCATAAAAGTTTGCTTATTAAAACAAATACACCTATAATACTATGAAAGTCGACCAGACCCATCACAGGAGTCAGATCCTGAGCCTGAGCTGGAACCAGAGCGGGATTCTGATCTGCTATATCGACTTCTAGATGATCTTCTTGATTCACAACGTTCAACTGAACCTGTTAAACAAAAAAATGTCATCTTAGAAATAAATTCAAAAAATAAAAACAGCAATTGAACTTAAGTGGCAAGAACACAACACTTACTTGTTAGAGGAGTGTGTAATTCCACTTTAACTTTAGCAGTTGTTGTTACTTTGGTAACCTGGTAGCCAGGTGCAGGACTTGACCTAGCTGATGAGTTTGTTTCACTACCACTGCCTCCCTGCAAAATGATATTAAAACAAATTACTATCTCTCATTCCGATGTAGGTTTGGATTGCTTCAATAAGGTAAATCTCTACACGTACATTGCCATTGTTATGAGTGGTGGTTGTTGTGGTTTCAAGAACTAGCTCTGGCTGCATAACAATGGTCTCATGAGCAGAATGACAAGAGCCTGGCTCTTCTGTGATAGTCGTGAGGGAAGGCTCTGCATGGATTCTGCTGCATGCTTCTCGACTTCTTCTCGAGGAATGAGAAGGAGGAGCTCTTCCTACACGGCAAGACCCTGCTCGCACTTGGACTGGAGAGGGCTCAGGTGATGGCGTTGAGATTCTATCTGGGAACTCGTATGGAACAACTTCAGCAGCAGGGCCAATCAGGGATAATAAAATTGGGAAGAAGACTAGACCATTGATTAACCCCACGGCGATCAGTGCCAAGAGCACATAGAAGAAATATCTGAAAGAGAAATAAGAATATTTTCAACCACTGAAAATGCATAAATATTGTAGCAGAAAATTATCATTTCAGATCAAAAATATTTTCTTACCTTACAATGAAGTCAAATTCTGAAAACGCCAACATGGACACTGCTAAGAGTGTTGTTAAGGCTCCATGGACCACCGGAGCAAACATTTGCTCTATGGCCAGCCTTGTGCGTCTGTCACGTCCCCCGATGCTTGTGACAAAGCCCAAACAAATGTGAACGCTGAAATGCACACCCATTCCCACCGCCACGATGAGCAGGACAGCAGGAACTGCGCTGAGTTTGACTCCGAGTATTCCCATCAATCCAAGCAGTTGCAGCACCATTCCAGCCAAAGTGATGCTGACCAAAACTGCTGCCCATAAGTTGAGCAGCAGGATGGAAAGTACCACAAACACAGCACCAAGAGCACTTGCAAGGGCAAGTCCTAATGCCCAGCGTAGTCCAATGTACTGCTCCCAAAACAGGAATGGGATTCCTGATGGGAAATTTGGCAACCCCCTCTCTTCAAATCTTTCACACAAAGTTCTCACTTGGCCAATGAGTTTAGTGATGCTTTCGGTGTCACCCAGGCCATGCAAGTAGAATGGCATCTGGGCATACACTAATGGTGCTGACTTAGGGATCTTCAGTTCATAGTCATCAGCGGCATGGAACCACTGTCTTGGCTCAGGCCGCAAATTAGCTTGACTGGCACCGTATGCCAAAGCATCATTTGATGCCCATGCACTGAGGTAGTTGTAGAAGGCCTTGGCATTTATCATGCCATCAGCATCAACAAGCCTCACTTGTGTCACTAGGCTCTTGTCAATAGGATTGTCCACGTGACCTGTCTGGACTAGGAGTTTATAGGCCAGAATACCTTCATCAGAGGCATTCGAAAACCACCTTTCTTGAGTGATGCTTCCACGGGACCAGTCTCGGTCAAAAGCTTTCTGGAGACCTGTTGAATGAAAACAAAAATAAAATTAGATTTGGCTTTACCTAAAACATTGATTTTTGAAATATAATGCAATTTGCTAAGACACATACCCATTAGCCAGTCTCTGAACATGTTCAACCAGAAGTCAGGTAAACCACCATCATCATTTTTTATGACAGCAGGAATCCTCATGTAAGCGTCATGGTATTCAAACAACAATTTTTGATTTGTTGGGTATTCAAAGTCACCCATAGTAACAGCGTGCATGGAATAGAAACCAAAGTACCGGCCCTGAGCCGACAAAAATGCATGCTCATCTGTGTTCTGCGGGACAATGTCAGTCAATTCCAGCCCATCGTTGACCTTCATCGCTCCCCACAAGCTGGCAGCAAGCACGATGCAGAAGCCAATCATTCCAAAGGCCTTGATGGAAGCCCGAGTGATGAAAGGTGCATAGTATTTGGACGCTACGCCTGTCAGTGACAGCGACCAGCAGTCTGATGGCTGGCATTCTTGGCCTTGCAAACTGTCAGTCTCCCCTTTCTCGACATCAACGCAATCATTTTGAGACCCAACCCAGCATTCTTGCTGCGATGCTGGCTTTGCAGTCTCTGCTGCTGAATGTTGACGGCCAGCAGGTAAGGCTCTCGTATGCACCTTGCGAGGCTGCTGGGTGTGGGTAAGCCTGGCATGTTGGTACTGTGGTCGAGGAGGCACGGTCACAGCAAAGCAGGGCCAAAGGTTTTCTTCATCCTCTGCGTCATTGGGGCTAGGCATAGCGCAGCATAGCAAGTCAGCTCGTTTAGAAGCTCGCCTCCGCAAGTCCAGGCTGACAATGGCAGGAAAAACCAGCAGCATAGCACCCAAGTTGAACAGGACCAGCACTGCTGCTTGCAAGGAGAACACTCGCAGGGCAGGGATGGGGATGATGGCAGCAGCGAACAAGGCACACATGATGCTGAGTGATGTGAGGAGAACACTCAAACCAGTGCGTTTCAGTACAGTGCCTGTGCGGTCCTGTAAATGATGCACATATAAATTAGAAGAACTAATATAAACACACCAATAGCATAATCAACCGATTGAGATTTTTGAGGTAAACTTACATGAGGTTTCACATCGGATAAATCTTGCTCAGCATAGGAGGATGTGATTAGGAACATGTCATCCACTCCCAGGCCAAGAGCCAGGAACGGTACTATTTGAGTGGTCGAGGCGTTGAAAGCGATACCCAGGAGTGCGCAAAAGCCCAGGCCTGCTGCGACTGTAATGGACACCAGGATGACTCCAGCGATGCCGACACCAGCTTGTGACCTCACTGGGTCCTGCCACCTCAGCAGCGACACTCCCGCATAAACCAGCTGCAAAATTTTAAAACAAGGGTTAGAGTGGCAATGATTAAAAAAGGGCCAAACTTGAACGTAAATAATTGAGAGTAAAACGTAAACCAAAGTGATAGGAAACTTTTATGTAAACAATTGAAAGTTAAACGTAAACCAAAATGACAGGAAACTTGATTTGAGAGTAGAACGTCAAAACGTCATCCACCACTCACCATGAGCACGTAACCGATGGCGATCTTGACCAGGTTCAGCTCCGAGAACTGGCCCAGGATGTCGTTGAGGGTGGCCGTGGAGAAGGCGAACACGTTGTAGGGCGAGGGCACGCCAAGGTCGCGCAGGTCCTTCTTCATGGCCTTGCGGACCTCGTCCGAGAAGCGGCGCTGCCAAGCGTCCAGGACCACGGCGGCCTTCTCCTGCGTCCAGTCCACGTGGTGCACCTTGTAGGTCTTGCTCCAGTACTCGAACAGCTCGCGCTCCCCCATGAGCTGGATCACGGTCTGCAGGGCCTTGGCGCGCTGGATGTGCCCCGTCTTGTTCTTCTTGGCGCCGCCCACCACCAGGTCCTCCGGCCAGTGCATGTAGTTGGCCGCGAAGCCGTAGCAGCCGCCCGTCAGCTCGCCGCCGATGTCCGGGGCCTGCAACAGCGAGGGACGGGACGTTTAGAGTCGCAGTGGTTTGCGCGTCGCACAGTGGGCCAGAAGGCCGGTGGAGGCGGACAAAACTGCAGACGCGGTTTGAGCTCCAGAGTCGCTAAATGGGACTCAAGCCGAACGTGTGACCATCAATGGATTGCTCTACGAACGAGGAATCCATTGGTGGGGTCACACGTTCGATTCGAGTCCCATTTAGCGACTCTGGAGCTCAAAACGCGTCTGGAATTTTGGCCGCCTTCACCGGTCTTCTGGCCCACTGTGCAGTGGTTTGCAAGTCAACAGTCCTCTCGGAGGTCTCCTTTCGGAGAAAATAGCCGAGTAAAAAATTTCCAAGATTGTAACGCTTAATTTTGAAAAGGCTTATTAAGTCTCTAGAGGTCACTCTATCCACCGAGCGAGCCTACCCCCCACACCCCCGCCCCACCTCCGAAAGCAGCATGCTTCTGCACTGTTATTGAACAAGAGACACTGTAGTAATTATTTCTCGAGGCGAACGGGCGAAAATGCTGAGACATTTGGCCGACGACAGACAGAGTCCTTTGAGTGGCCTTGCCAGCCTTGCCCATCTAGAGAGGACCGGGGGGGGGGGGAGAGAGAGAGAGAGAGAGAGAGAGAGAGAGAGAGAGAGAGAGAGAGAGAGAGAGAGGGGGTCGTTCGTGTGCTTTTATGGTTTGTGCAGAAAATGCGTATCCGGCGCGTACACTTACACCAATGCCCTGCCGGCCTCAGACACACACACACGCGCACTCGCACAGACACGCACACACAAAGCAAACAGACGCACACCACGTGTGGGCCACCCACAACGCGAGCGTCAGCTGTCGCCTCTCCTGATCTGCATATCGCTGACCCCCCCCTCCCTCCCCCCTCGGGTCCTGCCCCTGCCTGCCACCATTCCAGGAACTTTTTCCGCACGCCGCCGGTGGTGGAAACACTCACACAACTCAAGGTTCAAACAACGCCATCGCTCAATGCGATGCGTACAGTCCGCGTGGAAAAGCCACGCGGCCACGCGCATAGCGATGGGGACGGGATGGGGCACCCCGCAGCTTGCTGCAGACTGCAGCGTTTGCTCACGAAGACGAAGACGGCTCAATCGGAGTGGAGGAGGAGGAGCCCCCCCCCCTTTCCGCAGTGCAGGCACGGCACAGGTAAGACCCCCCTCCCCGGCCCGCATGCCTGCTGTAGGTAAAGTCATATAAACGTCTCCCTTCGCTCTTCGTCTTATTCAGACGAGGGATTGAGGCCCAGCGGGCGGCGCGGCCGCTCGGCTCGGCCCGACCTTCCTCGCCAGACTGATTCCGAGAGTCGTTTTCGTCGCTCTGTCTCTCTCGCACTCATGGCAGGTGCGAGAGAGACAGAGCGAGTGACCTGCCGTGACGTCACTGCGCCACCCTGGACTCCCAGTGGACACCACGCGCGCTCTCCTTCGCCCCATTCAAGCAAGCCGCAGGTAAAAATAAAAGCAACGGCAAGACCAGGCCACGACCACCAAAACTCTAAACGCGTTTTGAGCTGCAGAGTCACTAAACAGGACTCGAACCGGACGTGTGACCCCACCAATGGATTCCTCGTTCGGAGAGCAATCCATTGGTGGGGTCACACGTTCGGTTCGAGTCCCATTCAGCGACTCTGGAGCTCAAAACGGTTCTAGAATTTCGGCCGCCTCCACCGGTCTTCTGGCCCACTGTGGCGCAGGGCGGCATTCCTTCCCGGCCGAGGCCGTCGCCGCCGAGAAGGTGGTCCACGTCGCTAAGGGTGGCCGGCAGTCCTTGCAGTGCAGTGCCTTTCAGGCGAGCCATTCGCTCCGTCTCTCTCGCACCCTACCGGAGAGCCCCATGAGTGCGACAGAGACAGAGCGGCGTGAATCGCTCGGCAGCTGCGATTCTCCCCGCCCCGCCGGCCGCGCCGAATGCAACGCAGCGAATGCGGCGCTCTGGTTCCGTCGCTCTGTCTCTCTCGCACTCACGGGGCGCCCGCAGGGCCCGCAGGGGTGCGACAGAGACGGGACGACGGGACGCGCTGCCCCTTTCTCTGCGAGGAGAATCGAGGCAGGATCGCGAATTCGATGCCGACTGCGATTCGGGCCGCACCTGCGCCAGTGTCGCTGTCCTCCTCGCACTCGCGGGCCGTCCCGGAGGTCCGGAGGGGTGCGAGGGAGACAGACAGCGCCGGCGTGGCGCGCTTTTACGCAACCCACGCCGCGCTGCGCCGCGCGCCGACAACAACATTCCAGGGCGGCAACGCGAGGCAACGCCAGGCCCAGGCAGCGCGCGCTGGAGACTTGCACGCGCGCGTCACGCCGGGAAGAAAACCCGACCTTGCGCACCGAGTCCTTACAGTGGATTTGCCACAAGACCGGCGCCGGCGGCCAAAACTCTAGCCGCGTTTCGAGCTCCAGGGTCGCTAAACAGGACTCGAACCGAACGTGTGACCCCACCAATGGATTCCTCGTTCGGAGAGCAACCGCATCGCATCCCAGAGACACAGCGCGACACTGTTCGGAAACCGCCCGCCTCCTGCAGGAGATCCCGATCCTGTCCCCTTGGGATCCCGAGCCCCTGCCCCTCCCCTCCCCTCCGTCCCCGGGCGGCCGGGCCGTCCGTCACCGGGACCACCCCGTTGCTCGGTCCGTGTGGCCGTGCCGTGGCCGGCTGGCCGGTGCGCCCATCACGGCGGGCAAGGCCTCCGCGGCCGACAGGACACGCCGTATCCGGTGCGCTGGGGTACTCGGGGTACCCGGAGTACCTGCCGCACAGTGGGCCAGGAGACCGGTGGGGGCGGCCAAAACTCCAGACGCGTTTCGAGCTCCAGAGTCGCCCCAATGGATTGCTCTCCGAACGAGGAATCCATTGGTGGTGTAACACGTTCGGTTCCAGTCCTGTTTAGCGACTCTGCAGCTCAAAACGCGTCTTGAGTTTTGGCCGCCTCCACCGGTCTTCTGGCCCACTGTGCGGCGGCAGGGGCCCGTGCCCACGCCGTGGGTACCCGACGGCCGTCGGTACCCGAGGACCCGCCCAGCAAACTGATTCCGAGAGTCGTCTTCGTCGCTCTGTCTCTCTCGCACTCATGCGGCGTCCCTAACAGGAGCGAGAGAGACGACTCTCGGAATCCGTCTCCGGCGTGGCCGCCTCGCCTCGCCTGGGTTACGGTAGGCAAAATAAACATAACTTGGTTAATGGCTCAATTCCTTTGGATTTATCTCGGTGGGCCGGCGGGTACCCACCAGTACCCACCCGGCGGGCTGCAGGCGCCACACACCCAGCCTGCGCCAGCCGGGACGGGACGGCGAGAGAGAGAGAGAGAGAGGGAGAGAGAGAGGGAGAGAGAGAGCGAGAGATAGAGAGAGAGAGAGAGGGAGAGAGGGGAAGAGAGAGGGACAGAAAGAGGGAGAGGGAGAGAAAGAGAGAGAGGACGAGTGGAATGGAGGAGGCGGCTAACAAGCGAAGAGGACTGGTCCGGTCGGCCTGAACGCTACGCGCCGCGTCGCGCCCGGTCGGCCCCTTCGGCCCGTCGGAGCGGGGCTGCCTTGCTGTGCTTGCTGCCTCGCCCGCCTCGCCGACGAGATGAAGACATTATGTGATACAGCGGCAGCCCGGCCGCACCGAAGAAGGGCCTGCGCCAGCCAGACCCGCCCCACCACCGGCTGCCCCCTTCTCTCTTCGCACACACACACACTCTTCTCTCTCTCTCTCTCTCTCTCTCTCCCCTTCTCTCTCTCTCTCCACCTCAGCACTGTTGTTCACTGGGGCATTTAAACGGAAACAATGCAAAAGGAATGATTTTCGCCGCGGAATGAATGAAAAGTTTGCACAGACAGATGCTGTCATTATCCATGCGAAAATATTTTTAGAAATACCCTCTAGCTTAAAAAAAGTGAATTTAGTGTAATTGAAATGAAAATAGGGACCTCAAATTAACCTGGACATTTTAACTCCAGTCCCAACGTGTCTTTCGACAATTGCGATTAGGTGGTGGTGGTGGGGGAAATGGGAAAAAATCCGCGGTTGCTTTTATTTTTACGAGTGTCCGAATGATGGCGTTGAGGTTCAAGGTGCCCCGTCAATAATCCCTCACTGCCAAGGCGGGCCCACTGCCAAGGCCCACCACCCATCCATCAGCACGTCGATTTAAATGACCCGATAATAAAACTAATCTCCGAAATAATGACGACAAAAGTATTTATGCCCCCTTTCTTTCTTCTTTCATTTTGACTTGTAAGTAGTATAGGCAGTACTCACCATGCCGGAGCGCTTGTTGGGGGCCGTGGCGGGGCACTCGGGGTCGGAGGGGTCGAGGCAGGGCTTCTCCTGGTACCCGGTAGAGATACCGGCCTGCAACAACAATCGGACAAAGTTATTACTGGGCGCAGGTTAGGTTAGGTCGGCCAAATCAGACACAGTCGTTATTGGGGGCCTTTGCGACCTGCGGGATAGATGATGGCCAAATCAGACACAGTTATACCGAAGAAATGAACCATCGGGGGCAGCAGCCTGCATCAGCAGTCGGAAAAGCTTCGCCGGAAAACGCCAAAAATCCCCGGGGGAAAAACCCGGTTCCAAGATCTGCAGGTCGCTCTCTCTCTCTCGCACCTATACGGGACGCCCCATGAGTGCGAGAGAGACAGAGCGACGAAAAACGGCCCCTTGGAATCAGTCCGCAGGCTATGCCTGCGTCCAGACACCGGATACCAGATTCCGGCGCTCCGCCGCCGTGGCCGCCATCTAGGGACTCAAATTGGCGCGCTGTTGCGGCACTTGCAGGGGATGGCCATCACGGGATGGCTCTGCTTCTGATGGGGCGTGTTGGGCGGGGCGGCCGGGACGCCTTTGAAGCAGCCAGGAGGAAGAGAGGGGGGAGGGGGGGCTTGCCCAGCACAGCGACATGGGTGGCCGCAGCAGCCGGGACGCCCCCCCCTCCCCCCCCGGCACTCGCATATGCCCGCGCGCTGCTGTGCCGCAACTACATCGGAATTAATTTGGAATCGAAAGCTCACCCTCTTCATGTAGTCCTCGAGCGTGGAGAAGGCGAAGTTGAAGTAGAACTGCTTCATGTCCTCGACGAGCTTGAGCGGGTTGAGGTTGGTCCAGCGCACCTTGGTGCCCAGGCCGGGGATCACGACCGGGAAGTCGGGCCCCAGCAGCTTGGAGCCCTCCCAGAAGCAGTCCAGGGGCGTCACGATGGCGCAGGGGATGATGCCGTCGAAGATCTGGTCGATGTAGTGCTCCTCGAACTTGGGCACGCTGGGCGCGTAGCACATGTCCTTGAGCCGCCAGGTGCTGGGGACAGGGAAGGGCAACACTCAACAAAGAGGCCGATTGGTGTCCATGTGACCAGAAAAGGACAGTTTTTTGGTCAATATTTAGTGCAATCTCATACCAAAATTTAGGCTAATTCAACGACAAAGTTTGGTCTAATTTAACGACAAAATTTGGTCTAATTTAACGACAAAATTTGGTGTACTTTCACGCCAAACTTTGGTCTGCATTGACGCCAAATTTTAGTCTACTTTGAAGCCGAAATGAGGTTCACTTTGATGCCGAAATTTGGTTTACTTTAAAGCCAAAATTGGGCCCACTTTGATGCCAAAATTTGGTTTTCTTTAATGCCGAAATTACGTGTAATTTTAAGTCAAAATTGGGTCTACTTTGATGTCTAAATTTGGTCTACTTTAATGCCAAAACTTAGAATACTTTAGAGCCGAAACTTGGTCTGATTTTTCTCAAACTTTCTGCAACCATCAAGTTAAACTTTCCTCCTTTTTCGCAGTGCAGCAGTACTCACATGTCAAACAGGTGCACCGTGACCTGCGTTGCGGCCTGCAGCACCTTGAGGTGGGCCTGCAGGGCCTTGGGGTGCAGGATGGAGGCGCCCTGGTCCTTGGGGGTCTGGATGACCAGCTGGTGGGTGGCGCCGTTCTGCTCGCCCAGCGCCGCGGCCGAGTAGCGCAGCTCTCTCTCCAGGCGGCCGCCCTCTGCAACAAGTTGCCAACTCAGTCAGTCTCTCTCTCTCTCTCTCTCTCTCTCTCTCTCTCTCTCTCTCTCTCTCTCTCTCTCTCTCTCTCTCTGAAAAATTCACCAAGTTCTCAAACAATAAGTATAAATTCTTAAAAATTCTCTCTCTGAAAAATACACCAAGTTCTCGAACAACGATTATAAATTCTTCAAAATTCTCCCTCTCTCTCTCTCTCTCTCTCTCTCTCTCTCTCTCTCTTGCACCCGTACACATGCAGGCCACACATGCAGCAGGCTGGCCGGCTCGGCCGACGTGTAAAAGAATATCGTAAATCCTGCACCGTTACGCCACGGCGCGCCGCTAAAGCGCTCTGGGCGCTCTGCGCACAGTCTCCGCGACTCGTTCGGAAAACAACAACAAGAGCGAGTAGCAGCAAACAACAACAACAAAAACGAAAAGGCGAGGGAATTTCCAGTGAAATGCCCCGCGACCGCCAGGGCGGTGTATGAATGAAAGAGACAACGAGTACAACGAGCACCGACGGCCGACTAATGTCTTCATTAGAGCGAGCGAGAGGGACGCAATGATTGCTGACCGGCCGATGGCCGCCCAATGGCCGTGCCCGTTCCAATGCGGATAAAAAACGGTCTTTCTTAATTACCATTAGCCTTCGGACAATCGCTTGACGGGGCGGGGGAGTGTGTGTGTGTGTGTGTGAGAGAGAGAGAGAGAGAGAGAGAGAGAGAGAGAGAGAGAGAGAGAGAGAGAGAGAGAGAGAGAGATAGAGTGTTGCCCAGTCTTTCTTCTGCCCCTTCTCCTCCTCCAGCCCAAAGACCGAGATTTGTGGGAAATGCAGCAAGAAAAGAAGTGATTTTTTTAAAAAAAGATTGTACTACTACGAGGTGAGAGGGAAGTTTTAAACTACTGCACTACTATAAGAGGATTCTACGACTCACCCAATCGGCTTGGCTATCGAACGCAGCGGGTAAAGGTGAAAAAAAAACGCGGGAAAAAGGGGTATTTCACTCTGTCTGTCTGTCTGTCTGTCTGTCTGTCTCTCTCTCTATCTCTCTCTGCGTCAGGGTCGCATCACGATGCAGCAGGCAGCATTCATTCAAAAGATTTATCGACGTTCCTTGAGCGGCCACGCGGCGGGGCGCTGCTGCGGACCAAACAGAAACCAAATTTCCGTGGAAGTCGGAGTCGCGGCAGCAGCGTGGCCAGCGAGCGCGCTTTCCGAACCGCAGGACCCGGGTTCGAGACCACCCAGCTGCGCCGCGTTTTGGCGCCAACGAGAGGCAGACAAGTACCATCGTAAATCGAAGTACCCTAAGCGAGCGCTAGCTGGAACCGACCATAAAAAAATTCACGGCGTCAAAGTGCGTCAACACTGAAAACAACCGTGCATTTTGACGCGTTTTGAGCTGCAGTGTCGCTGGATGAGACTCGAACTGAACGTGTGGCCCCACCAATGGATTGCTCTCCGGACGAGGAATCCATTGGTGGGGGTCACACGTTCGGTTTGCGACCTGCTTTGCGACTCTGGAGCTCAAAACGCGTCCTGTATTTTCACCGCCTCCACCGGTCTTGTCTCCTGGGACGGTCCAGCCAAATTGTTGACGTACTTTTCCAGTCCTTTTTTTCAGTCAGTGAAACCGTCAAGCACGGAGCGTGCTTGGCTTGTACTCATGCAAATGGGACTATAAACCCTTTCCAGTGTTCCAGGCTGGCGCAGGCTTGTTCCAGGGGATCGGCCCGCCCGGCCAATCACAATAAAGCCAGAGCACTGTACGGCACGGCACTGGTACCAGACCTCCGGCCTCAAACACACATGTACACCAGAGTGTTTATGTCCGAGGAATCTCCCGAGGAGGATCTGTCTCTATCCAGTGACCCCGAACCCCTTCCCCCTGTCCCGCAGGACAATATCTCTGTCCTTTCCAGGACCTTCCACTACACTACAGGATGTCCAGTCCTTCGGTTCCCTTCGAAGCGTGTCCAGGCTGCGCCGGAAGAACATTTTAAACTTAAGACGCGTTTTGAGCTCCAGAGTCGCTGAATGGGACTCGAACCGAACGTGTGACCCCACCAATGGACTGCTCTCCGAACGAGGAATCCATTGGTGGGGTCACACGTTCGGTTCGAGTCCTGTTTAGCGACTCTGGAGCTCAAAACGCGTCTAGAGCTTTGGCCGCCTCCACCATTTCGTAGACCTCTCCGTGGCCTCTCTCCTCCGAGAGGCGGCCGCGGGGAGCGGCAACAGTCGACTGATTCCGAGGGCCGCCTTCGTCGCTCTGTCTCTCTCGCACCTATACGGGACGCCCCACGAGTGCGAGAGAGACCGAGCGACGAAGGCGGCCCTCGGAATCAGTCGACAGGTGGTCACGGGCTTGACACTGCACCACTGCACTGCGAGTGGATCGGGCGGCGGGCTGCGGTCGGTAGAAAAAGGGGGAGGGGCGTCCTCCAGGGCCCCGCGGCCGCTGCCGCTCGGCTCCCTCGAGACCACCTGATACGTAGGTCCGTGCCCCCACCTCGGCGCGCTCGGGCCGCCTGCTCCGGGCTGCCTTGGGCTGGGCTGGGCTCGAGCCGCTGGGTGGTCCAGCCAATGCATTCTTCTCGTCCCGGCCCGGTGCCGTGTGGAGACGGAGTCGGTGTGGTGCCGGTCGGTGCGGCGGTGCCCAGCCGTCTGATTCCGAGCACTGCTTTCGTCGCTCTGTCTCTCTCGCACTCATGGGGCGTTCCGTAAGGGTGCGAGAGAGACAGAGCGACGAAGCAGTGTTCGGAGTCAGACGGCAGCCAGCCAGGCCCGCCAGCCCGGAGGAGGCCGAGGCTGGCCGCCGCTGGAGCGGTGCTGGAGCCTCCAGCCCTCCCCAATACGTCTCAATTCGGTTCCGGGGACCGACCCACAGTACCGGTGGAGGCGGCCAAAGCCGCGGACGCGTTTTGAGCAGCAGAGTCGCTACATGGGACTCGAACCGAACGTGTGACCCCACCAGTGGATTCCTCGTTCGGAGAGCAATCCATTGGTGGGGTTACACGTTAGGTTCGAGTCCTGTTTATCGACTCTGTAGCTCAAACTGCGTCTAAACCACTACCACGTAAAAATACGCCCCAGTTCTGCTGGTCTATTCGAAGAACGAAATTTTCAACAGGAATTTTTACAGAGTAGGCCGCAGGCCATCATTACTACGCGACAAACACGACCAGGTGAGGTTAGGCGACGCTCTCTTGTTTCACCTGACACCCTACCCTCCACGACGTGACACACACACACACACACACAACACACACACACACACAAGCACACTTATGAGGACCCGGGGGACCCCCAGCAAGGGCCAGTAAGTCAGCCTGATTAACAAAGGGACATTGGTGTGACGGGTAGAGAGGGGGGCCGACCGCCATGCAGTGGAGGCTGTCTCTCTTGCTCTCCGAACGAGGAATCCATTGGTGGGGTCACACGTTCCGTTCGAGTCCCATTTAGCGACTCTGGAGCTCAAAACGCGTCTAGAGTTTTGGCCGCCTCCACCGGTCTTCTGGCCCACTGTGCCCCGCCCCGCCCGCGGCCGGCCAGGAGGGAGCCCGACGCGTCGGCCCGTCGGCCCGACAAAGGTGCATCAAGACATGACCCATTGATCCGTGAAGCGTATTAAATGCGGGGTGGCGGCCCGGGCCGGCAAGGCAGGGCCCTGCAGGGCGAAGGGGTGGGGGAGGGTAATGGGTACCGGTAGGGGGTACCGGGGCCCCTGCGGCACATGGGGCCACGTCGCCCTGTCTCTCTCGCACCCACACTCTCGGGCTGCAGCCACAGGTGGGGCACCGCGCACAGAGCAACCACCCGACTCGGCCACCCCTGGAGGAGCACAACGCACAGTGGGCCGGAAGACCGGTGGAGGCGGCCAAAACTCCAGACGCGTTTTGAGCTCCAGAGTCGCTAAATGGGACTCGAACCGAACGTGTGACCCCACCAATAGATTGCTCTCCGAACGAGGAATCCATTGGTGGGGTCACACGCGCCACCTGACACACAGAGGTCATTGCCCCTTTTCTCCCGCCTGCCAGGTAAGCAACACAAGATGTGAGAGAGAGAGAGAGAGAGAGAGAGAGAGAGAGAGAGAGAGAGAGAGAGAGAGAGAGAGAGAGAGAGAGAGAAAGAGAGAGAAAGAGAAAGGGCAGCCTGCAGCACCTGCGCGGACGGAAGACCGAAGGCGTCGGCGGCGGTGACGTTGCACTGTAGGCGGCGCGCTCGCTCTGCTTGCTCCGCTTGCGGTGCGCCTGACGGCTCCATCCGCAGCGCTCCGTCTCTCTCGCACCGGTGCGGAACGCCCCACGAGTGCGAGAGAGACGGAGAGACAGCGCACTGGCAGCCGCAAGGAGAAAGACCGGCTTTGAGACTAATACGCGCCGCCGTCGTACAAAGGTGTAGGTGGGTGGAAGTGGGATCTGGTTTTGCGCCCCGCCCCGCCCCGCCCCGCCACGGCGAATCTGAGAGGGAAAAAGAAGCCTTCGGAGCAACCTCCGGACAAATCGGCACACTGTGCGTATCATCATGTACGGTTGGTGGGCGGCGCCGCGGACGGCGGCGACTTCAAAGGCGGTGGGAAATTGGGGGAGGGGGGGAGCTACTGTTTGGCCGTCAAGGCTCCGTTGGGGGGGGGGGACCTGGACGTCATCAACACCTTCCCTTTCAAAGCGTGCCGCCCGCCACCGCAGTCGCGCTGCCTCGAGAGAGAGATGCGAGCCGAAGGATGAAAAATTCAGCACTCTCACGCTTCTGCCTGGTGGCTGAAAAGACGTGGCACGTGGTTCTGCGTTTCGCATTCACCAAACCGAACGGCCTTCGGCGAAATCCGCCAGTCTCCGTCCGACTGACCAACAAAACCTTTTGTCGAGTCGCAAGCGAGGTCGCCGTCGCCTTGGCCGTCGCCACCCACCCGCGCTTTGCTCTCTTGTGGTCGGGGATGGTCGCCACCCCACTGCCGAGGCGACTTCATCGCCAGACAGATAGACAGACAGACCGACAGACACACAGACAGACACAGACAGACAGACAGACAGACAGACAGACAGACAGACAGACAGACAGACAGACAGACAGACAGACAGGCCGACAGACCGATTAACGAACGGACAAACGGGGCGGCCTCAATGAATCGTGACATTCTCTATGAAACGCCGTAACGCGTCACTGGCTGCGATCAAAGAAGCTCAACAACAAAAACAACAACAACAACAAGGACAAAGATGTGGACTTGGTGCAACTCGCGATACGGCAATTCTTTACGGAAAACACAAAATCAAAAATACTCGAAACATTTTAGTTTCAACACGTATAATATGGAGGAATAGACACGGTTTCTTTGCTTCTCCACGCGGAAGTGGAAGAAAAATCTCTACATCCACATTGACTCCACATGATTTGCCTGGCGATCGAGTGAGTCGTCACACAAAACAGTCTTACATCTTCGGCTCGGGGACGGGGAGGGGGGGGGGGCACACTGCTGGAGAGCTTTTCCGGGAAATCCGACGAGGTTGAGAAGCACTCCGTCGAGTCGCCCGGAGGAGGGGACCGACGGACACCCGCCGCCACCAAGCCACCCACACACACTCACACACACACAACCACACGCACACACGCCAGCACACAGGTAAGAACTCCATCCTCCGGAGAAGTCTGGCCAGCAGACTGATTCCGAGAGTCGTTTTCGTCGGTCTGTCCCTCTCACACTCCCCGAGCGCGCCCTGTACAGGAGCGAGCGCGACAGAGCGACGAAAACGACTCTCGGAATCAGTCTGCCGCCGAGCTCCACGGTTTACGAGTCGGGTCCTCGGAGGAGCGGCCGCCTCCAAGAAGACGGCCTGCTTGGTGGCGGCGACGAGTAACGGTGCCGTCGTCGCCGTGGGTCGCCAACGCCGCGGACATCGCCGACGCACAGTGGGCCAGAAGGCCGGTGGAGGCGGCCAAAATCCCGGACGCGTTTTGAACCCCAGAGTCACCAAAGGGGGCTCGAACCGAACGTGTGACCCCACCAATGGATTGCTCTCCGAACGAGGAATCCATTGGTGGGGTCATACGTACTGTTCGAGTCCTGTTTAGCGACTCAGGAGCTCAAAACGCGACGAGAGTTTTGACCGCCTCCACCGGTCAACGCCAACGCCGCGGCGGTGGACATCTCAATGACGGCGATGCGGGAGAGGGGGAAAAGGGGGGGGGGGGGTCACATACACACAGGTAAGATGGGGGAGGGTCGGTAGAATGATTAAGACACGGGGTCGGCACTTAAACGACATCAAGACATCACTGGGGCCGGAAGGGAGACCTCGCCCCGCCCCGCCCCGCCCCGCCTCGCCCCGCCCCGCCTCGCCCCGCCCCAGCCGAACAAACGGAGCGCGACCTTCCCTCTGACCCAAAGGGACCCAGGGGCCGTTCCACTGGCCATCCGATACTCGCACGCACGCAGCCCTGCAAACGGCGAGGCCAAAGGCAGATTCCACGAAAGTCGACCGAAAAACAAAAACAACAATAGCTAAAAGTTCAGAAAACTCAGGATTCCGCCCCCTAAAAAAAATTGAGATCAATTATGCAAATCGCTGAGTCGTAATAACGCGTATAATTTTCGCGTCTGTCTGAGTGTGTGTGTGTGCGCGCGCGCCACGGTGCATCCAAGGGCACCACACCAACAAAAACAAACAACGAAAAATCCGGACAGCAAAATCAAGTTCTCCTCCGCTCTGCGCGCGCTAGTACTATACACTGCTATACTCTTTCAGAGGCAGAGCCAGACAGACAGTTCCGCTGACAGAGACAAACACCCGGATGTCTTCAAAGGGACGCGTTTTGATTGGTCCAAAGCGAGCCGACGCGGCTCAATGAAGACGGGCCGTAGCCCCCCCCCCCCCCCCAATTCCCGATCGGGACCACACAGCAAGTGCAGCCGAATGCAGGGGCACGCGGGGCGCCCAGACGGCGGGCCGAGACTCAGGAGCGCATACAGTGTACGAACTTGGTACGGGCGCGCCCTTGCCACGCCCTCCACGCCCCCGGACCCACCTGAACATAAATTATTCAAAACTGTTGTGATGGCGAGCGAAAATGGACTGACGAAGAAACGGACGAGAAACAGAAGGCGGGTGGCGGCGGCCAAAATCACGGACGCGTTTTGAACTCCAGAGTCGTTTAAGTTGACTTGAACCGAACGTGTGACCCCACCAATCGATTGCTCTTCGGACGAGGAATCCATTGGTGGGGTCACACGTTCGGTTCGAGTCCCGTTTAGCGACAATGGAGCTCAAAACGCGTCTAGGATGTCGGCCGCCTCTGCCGGTCTTCCGGCCCACTGTGTGACGATCAGTGACCGACTGAGGGTGACGTTGCGACGTTGCCGCTGTGCGTCACTACACTGTGTGGCGCTCGCTCCTCGCTCACGACGGAAGGGGTTGGTTAGAATGCTCCCGCATCTGGCTAGACGTCGCAGCGAGAGGGCTGTGCGTGCACTGCTGTGCACCCTGAGCGACGACGTGCCCCCCCCCCCCCCGTGAGGCCTAAAATATAACCTCGGGGCTTTCGTCGCCACAACCAAAGAACCCGATCCAGTCGCCGAGCCACAACACACGCCGCCGCTGCTGCGGCTATATTTGACAGTGCTGTGGGGGTGAGGCGACAAGCCGGGGCGCGAAAAAAGAAACGAAAACAGAGAACGGACGAAATACCAACAACAAAGTCGACGTGTCCCTCATCATGCGCGGCCTCCACGCACAGTGGGCCAGACGACCGGTGGCGGCGGCCGAAACTCTAAGACGCGTTTTGAGCTACACAGTCGCTAGGACTCGAACCGAACGTGTGACCCCACCAATGGATTCCTCGTTCGGAGAGCAATCCATCGGTGGGGTCACACGTTCGGTTCGAGTCCCATTTAGCGACTCTGGAGCTCAAAACGCGTCTAGAGTTTCGGCCGCCTCCACCGGTCTTCTGGCCCACTGTGCTTGGCTTTGGCTTCGGCTTACCTTGCACCCAGAGCTGGTCGACGCGGGAGTGCACCGAGGCGGACTTGAGCGCCACGCAGAAGGTGGACAGCACCAGGATGGCGACGAACAGCACCTTGCCCGCGTGGCGCTGCAGCGAGCTGCCCAACGTGAACAAGTGCGACTGCAGCTTGGCGCGCAGCCACAGGGCGCCCCGCCGGCCGCCAGCCTTGCCCTGCAAACGGGAGAGAGAGGGTGCGTGAGACAGGAACACAGTAACACTGTTAAAAACTTGCAAATTCCCCGCGAGAACGAGGCAAAAAAAGCACAAAATCTTTAAAAAATTGCAAAATTTCTTTTTTTTTCATTTTTAATCAGTTTTTAGTAGGTACAGTACAAGAAAATACTTCGAAAAAAAAACCGCATTTTTTAGAAATTTCTGAAATGATGTGGAAAGACACTGTGGAGTGGAAAACAAGACTAGTATGTACAGAGCTGGCACACGCCCCTGTTGGGGCAGGTAAACTGTTTGCCCCGTGCTCACCGGTTGCACTGCTTGCCCTGGGTAAACATTTGGCAGGGGAACAGATAGATACGACTCGGGGGTATAACGCCGCTACCCAGAAGCCAACGCACACACAGACCAATGGCCAAGAGTCCTGGACTTATCAAGTGGGTGCCCCGCAAAGTTTTTTTTTTTTTTTTTTTTAGCTTCTGGACTGAAATCTCTCAGAATGACTTTCAACAATCCATATTAGTCGTTCAACGAATCCATCTCTTAAGTACCTAAAATACGTTCGTGATCGCACTGAAATTTATGTGTGTACTCGGTACACACTTAAGTACTCTGTGTGTACTCAGTACACACTTAAATTTTCAGTGCGTGTGGTGATGTGAAGGATCCTCTGATCATAAGACAACAAGGCAGCACGTTAAAAAATAATTTTTTTTCGTTATTTCGTGTTTATTTTGAGAGCAAGGCAGGTGTAGGAGCAGCGCGATGAGCTACTAAGACGCCGCAGACATCAAACAGACACAGACGCGCTGGTCGTTTGGAGAGGCGCACAAAAAGTCGTGTTGTCGGCTCAGCTCCCGTCAAGGGCTACCCACACCCTATCAATCGCAGAGCAGTGGCGGATCCAGGGCTGGGGCCGGCAGCCAAAACTCTAGACGCGTTTTGAGCTCAGAGTCGCTAAGCAGGACGAGAACCGGACGTGTGACCCCACCAATGGATTCCTCGTTCGGAGAGCAATCCATTGGTGGGGTCACAGGTTCGTTTCGAGTCCATTTACCGACTCTGGAGCTCAAAACGCGTCAAGAGTTTTGGCCGCCTCCACTGCCGCACCGCGTAGGGCCTAGTTTATCGTCGCGCGGTCGCACTGAAAAATAGAGTAAAATCAAATGGCCCCGCTGACAACAGCGAAATGAGCTGTTGTCCGCCAGCGGCAGGGCAGCCAGCCCTGGGACCCAAAAGCAGCCATAAATTCGAGGGGTGAGTAAGTGCCAACAGCGGTGCCAACATGCGAACGACTAACTGCCTCGTGTCGGGGCCCAAGGAGCCGAGGCGGGGGCGGTGGTACCAGTGGGCCATGTGTTAGCGCGGACAGCGGCAGCAGTGCAGCCACCACACCAGAAAAAAAGAGTGCCCTGCAAGAAACCGTTCCACCGAAACCCCTTCCTTCAAAAATGATTGTAACAGTTCGTGTGACCCCACCAATGGATTCCTCGTCCGGAGAGCAATCCATTGGTGGGGTCACAAGCTCGGTTCGAGTCCCATCTAGCGACTCCGGAGCACAAAACGCGTCCGGGATTTTGTCCGCCTCCGCCGGTCTTCTGGCCCACTGTGCGCCGCCACCCATTTCTGAGCGGGATCAGCGACCGCGAAGCTATTGCGCGAGTAGACCGCTACACACCGCGCCGCCGAGCCGCGACCTAGGCCAACCCCAGGGGCGGGGAAGGGAGGGGGAAAGAGGGGGGGGGGGGGAGCACCCGGCGAGGCGGGCCCCCCTCTTCCCCCCCGCCCCTTTACCTCTCTCTCCCTCAAGGCCAGAGGCCAGCCTCCCTTCTCTCGGTCATTGGCACGCTGCGCGGCTGGCTGGGTCCGCGCGGCAAACCGCGGGGTCAAGGGTTCAAATCGCAAACATCCTAAACTGCTCTCTGCTAAAATGAGAGGTCACTCTGAGGAAAGAGAAAAACGAGGATGATATTTTCGTCACTGAGAATGATGACAGTTTCGATATACAAATTGACCGTAGGCTTATTGCATGGGCGTGACAACAATGTTATCGACAAGTTTGATGCATTCTTGAAAGAAAAACTGGGCTCGACATTGTCTCTATCGCACTCGTGGGGCGTCCCGCAAAGGAGGGGGGGGGAGAGAGAGAGAGAGAGAGAGAGAGAGAGAGAGAGAGAGAGAGAGAGAGAGAGAGAGAGAGAGAGAGAGAGGGAGAGAGCGAGAGAAGGGGAGACACCTGTTGCCGGCCGCTGCCGCGCCGCTTCAAGCGTGAAACAGGGCGTTTAGGAACGCCGAGACTTTGGGAAGCCGACCGAGGAAGAAGACCCTGCTCTCCGGCCTTCCAGGTCTCGTTCCAGGTCTTTCGGCGCCGCCGACAGTTGGCCGGGGGCTTGGGCAACTCGATCGAGAATTCGATACTCTCGTCGCGCAGGTGAGAGAGAAGGGGAAGAGGAGGACTCTTCCGCTACGCTTCCTTCCGCACTTCCGGACCGGACTAAAAACGTCGCACAGTGGGCTAGAAGGCCGGTGGAGGCGGCCAAAACTCTGGACGCGTTTTGAGCTCCAGAGTCGCTAAATGGGACTCGAACCGAACGTGTGACCCCACCAATGGATTCCTCGTGCGGAGAGCAATCCATTGGTGGGGTCACAAGCTCGGTTCGACTCCCATTTAGCGACTGTGGAGCTCAAAACGCGGCTAGAGTTTTGGCCGCCTCCACCGGTCTCCTGGCCCACTGTGCCACGCTCTAGTCGGTCTGGATTAGCGGTGGCGTGCCCGGTCTGACGCCCCTTGAGTGCGAGAGAGACAGAGCGACGCAAACGACTCTCAGTCCGTGCGCGACGGCCTCCTTGACGTTGCACGGGCACGCACTGCCACACTGCCACGCTGTCCGAGGTGTGTCGCCGTGTGGCCGTCTCTCTCGCACCCCTACGGTGTACCAGACGGGACGCCCCACGAGTGCGAGAGAGACGGAGCGACACTCTTCGGCAGCAGTCCGCTGCACAGGACGGGCGTGTTTGGCTGGCGCGAGGCTCCAGGCACGTTCGGCGAGAGAGAGAGAGAGAGAGAGAGAGAGAGAGAGAGAGAGAGAGAGAGAGAGAGAGAGAGAGTGGGTGTGTGTGTGTGTGTGTACGTGCGTGCGTTTGGGGGTAGGACCGGCGGAAGTCGTGAACCACCTTCCCCACCTTGGCTAAGCAGCCATCCTGGCCGCCGACGCCACCGCCACGGGCACACTGCTAAAAACTTTGGAATGAAATTACACCACTCAAAAGGTAGAGGAGGTGTTTCTTCACCTCTATAGTTAATCATGCCGACGTCGGTTGACTGTTTTTACCTCGATTGTCCTACTATACTGCTACTGACCTTTCCAGCCCACAACCTCTTCCCCGCCTACACGACAATCCTGATGTCACACTGTGCAGAGAGAGTAGACTGCACAATGTTTAATTAATCATCTGATTTCAATGCCGGTTGTCATGCTGGGAATAAGAGGTCTCTCTCTCTCTCTCTCTCTCTCTCTCTCTCTCTCTCTCTCTCTCTCTCTCTCTCTCTCTCTCTCTCTCTCTCTCTCTCTCTCTCTCTCTCTCACTCACTCACTCCGTACGTAAACACACGCGCGCTCAGCTGGCCACCCTGATACAGTTCGCAGAGTCGGACTGCAACTGTTGGTGGCTGCAGACCGATTCCGAGGGTCGTTTTCGCCGCTCTGTCTCCCTCGCGCCCACACGGGGCGCCCCACGAGTGCGAGAGAGACGGCGCGGCACCGCGGTCCGCTTGATGACCGCCATGAGTGAGTCCCGTTGAACCCACGCCGTCCGGCACGCCGTCCGGCCTGACCCGCGCTGCCACGCTGATTGGCAAAGCGCGCCGCCAATCGCGTCGCCCGTCTCCGTCGCTCTTGCGTGTCGTCTCCGCCTGTCTCTGCTCTGTCTTCATCGAGGCACAGTGGGCCAGAAGACCGGTGGAGGCGGCCGAAACCCCAGACGCGTTTTGAGCTCCAGAGTCGCTAAATGGGACTCGAACCGAACGTGTGACCCCACCAATGGATTCCTCGTTCGGAGAGCAATCCATTGGTGGGGTCACACGTTCGGTTCGAGTCCTGTTTAGTGACTCTGGAGCTCAAAACGCGTCTAGACTTTCAGCTGGTTCGCCATTTGAATGTCCCGCCAGTGTGGTGGCGGCAATTAGAACTGCGTCGGCTCCAGCAGGTCGAGTCCGAGGGCTTGGTCGCTCTGTCTCTCTCGCACCCCCACGGGACGCCCTAGGAGTGCGAGGGAGAGAGAGCGAGCGACGATCGGGAATCAGCGGCCTGCCGCTACGGGGAATCATTAGTCCCGGCAAAGCTCTGCTGCTTTCGCGTTATGGGTGGCCCCCGATGGGTCCAGCCGAGCCGAGACGCTTTCTGTCTCTCTCGCACCCCCGCGGGGCGACCCGTGAGTGCGACAGAGACGGAGCGAAGGAGCAACGCTTTGCAGTGAGTCAGTCTGAAGGGCTCCGGTCCGACGCTTCGGGGGAGCGGTCAAAATTAGTGGCGTTCGATTCGATTCAAGGAACTCTAAGCCGGCGGGCCGATCCACGGACCTCACAGCGAGTGGCACGTGGAGCTGCTCCTTTTGGCGCGGGTTCGAATCCTCGCGGCGCCTCGCGTCTTTTTAAAATTACTCAATTTTCTTACGACTTTGTTTCCAGGAGTCCTCTGGCAACGCGGAAGCCGACGCGGATTTATCGCTCCAAGAATCCACTGTCTATACCGGTCTGTACACTATTACACTACGTATACGGGGGCGTGTGCACTGTAAACAGTGTGCCATGGACAGCCAGGGGCCGGCGTGGAAAAAGGTTTCCACGGAACACCATAAGAACGGCAACAGGCCGGCAGGACTCGAAAGACGCACACACACGCTCAAACACTACATACACACACACAGGCTGCGCCCACGGCACCACCACCCGTCGAGGCGGGAACGCAGCTGTAATTGTCAAACGTGGCTTCTCTCATCTTCTTCCACGACACTGGCAGAAAAAGGTACTGAGTCGCTAAATGGGACTCGAAACCAACGAGTGACCCCACCAATGGGTTGCTCTCCGAACGAGGATTCCATTAGTGGTGTCACACGTTCGGTTCGAGTCCCATTCGAGCTCAAAACGCGTCCGGGACTTTGACCACCGCGGTCTTCTGGCCCACTGTGATCCGATGACAAGGGATCCCACGGAGAAGCTGCACGGAAATTCCCTTCCCATTTCCTTACCAAAAACTCAGCCTGAACGACTTTTTGTAAACAAACACACGGCGTTTCTTTTTTCACAGTGTGCTCCGCCCGCTCCGCTGCCCCATTTGACAGCGCTAGCGGGGCCGGGCCGGCCAGGCGGTTGTCGGCTCCGGGCGGCAGAGGAAGGCACGGCATAGCTTGCGAGGGCGCGGGGGAGAGGGAGGGGGGGGGGGCGCGTTCCCCGTGCCTGGCGGACCACGCTGCTGCCTGCTGCCCCCCTCCCCGGCCCGGCTCTGTGATGTCTCTATTAGTGGACTCGGGGAGAACGGAGGCGGCGGGGAGAGCGGCGAGCGGCGCACAGTGGGCCAGAAGACCGGTGGAGCCGGCCAAGACTGCAGACGCGTTTTGAGCTGCACAGTCGCTAAACGGTACTCGAACTAAACGTAAGACCCCACCAATGGATTACTCTGCGAACGAGGAATCCATCGGTGGGGTCACACGTTCTGGGCTAGTCCTGTTTAGCGACTCTGGAGCTCAACACGCGTCTGGAGTTTTGGCCGCCTCCACCGGTCTTCTGGCCCTCTGTGCACTGTTGGACTGCTTGTCACTCAGTGAGGTTGTGAGGGAGACAGCTGGGCTGCAACGTGACGTAACAGCAGAGTGATTCCTATTCGTTTTGGCCGCTGTGTTTCTCCAGAGCTGTCCAGCTGGTCCAGTGGACACCTTGGTCGTCCAGGCCTGGAGGCGTAACAATGAGACAACAACATGCCCAGGAGTGCCAGCAACCAGCTCTAGGCTTGCGTTTTAAGGTGCTTTAAGGGCAGCAGGGTCTTACGACAGCTCTGTGGCGCGAAAGCGGGCAGCAGATTGAGAGTCGATTTCGTCGCTCTGCCAAACTGTCGCACTCGTGGGGCGTCCAGTACAAGCGCGAGAGAGACAGCGATGAAAGCGACTCAGCCCCTCGTCTCGCGGGCGGACCGGTCAAAAGTCGTTAAAGAAAGCGTTGAAAGTCGGAGCGGGCAGTGCGCAGCTTGCGCAGCTCCACAGCAAGTCCCGTCGGTGACACACTTCGGCGCAGAACAGCAGTCGGGCTCAAGCCTCGCCTGCTGCAGACTGATTGTGAGAGTCCTCTACGTCCCTCTTCCAGCACCTGTGCGGGACGACCCATGAGTGCGAGAGAGACAGCGACGGAAACTTCTCTCAGAATCAGTTTGCTGGCTGGCAGGCTGGCCCGGGCCTCGCACAGTGGGCCAGAAGACCGGTGGAGCGGCCAAAACTCTAGACGCGTTTTGAGCTCCAGAGTCGCTAAATGGAACTCGAACCGAACGTGTGACCACACCAATGGATTCCTCGTTCGGAGAGCAGTCCATTGGTGGGGTCACACGTTCGGTTCGAGTCCCATTTAGCGACTCTGCAGCTCAAAACGCGTCTAGAGTTTTGGCCGCCTCCACCGGTCTTCTGGCCCACTGTGCCTCGCCAGGGCCTGCCGGGGGAGACTGAGACTGGCCTGGCTGGCGTAGGAGGCCCCGCCAGGACCGCAGTTGAGGTTAGGAATGCCAGGTGTTGCTGCTGCTCGGGCAGCCGTGGACGCTGCAGCACTCCTTCCAGTGCCCTGCCCTCGTCCTGGGAGCATCCAAGACTCCGGCGAAGCGAACGCCGAGGCAGGACTTTCACTGCACCCCGCAGAGCTACCAGTCACTAAACAGGACTCGAACGTGTGACCCCACCAAGGGATTCCTCGTTCGGAGAGCAATCCATCGGTGGGGTCACACGTTCTGTTCGAGTCCTGTTCAGCGACTGTGGAGCTCAAAACGCGTCCGGGATTTGGACCGCCTCCGCCGGTCTTCTGGCCCACTGCGCGGAGGTTCGCCAGAGAGGTTATGTTTACCTTGTCGAGCTGCGCCAACCCGATGGCTGCATCCGAGTAGCTCGTCCTTATAAACAGATCCGAGGCGTGGTCCTTGGGCTGCGCGGCTTCCTTGACGGGGTCCTTGCCGGATCGCGGCAAGGGCTTGTGCCGGCCGGGACGACCACCGTCCCTCTCTGTCTCACAAGACGAGTGCACCGCCACCATGTCGTTGGCTGACGCCTGCCCCGGTCGGGGTGGCACATTTAGCTGGCACTGGCACTCTTTCACAACACTAGCACTCACTAGCACACATCACTGTAATCCAAGGTATTCACTCGCGACGTGGCCGCCGTGCGGACTAGAGCGCGCGGCGCTGTGACTCGCGGCCGGTAGCGTGACGCTGGCGTGACGTCCTGCTCAGGGGGCGTCTCTCTCCGGACTGAAGGTGGGCCGCCGCCGCCGCCGTCGAGGACCACCGGGGAGGTCCTCCGCCGTGCCGCGCCCTGGCGAGCCGCGCCGGTCCTGGCGGCCAGCGCGCGCTCCCATTGGCTGGCGCGCCGCGTCGCCTAGCAACCGTCTGCTGGCGGCCTGGCCGGGGCCTGGCCCGGCGGCTGTCTGACGAGCGGGGCCGCCCGGGCTCAGCCGGCGGGGAGGGGCGGGGCGGGGGCCGTCGCCGTGCCGGGCTGCACACTGCCGCCATTGAGCCAGGACCACACACGCTGGGACGCAAGGCCCCGCCACGCCGCGCCGCGCCGCGCCCCGCCAACAAGGGGCCCTGCCTGCCTGCCCCGCCTGGCCACAGGCTGCCACGGCCTGGCCATGCCCATCTCGGCGGGGAACCCTGCCCAGCCTCCCCGGTGGTCGCCGTCGCCGTGGCCCGTATCCCGGCGGCACACAGTGGGCCAGAAGACCGGTGCCGGCGGCCAAAACTCTGGACGCGTTTTGAGCTCAGAGTCGCTAAGCAGGACTCGAACCGAACGTGTGACCCCACCGATGGATTCCTCGTTCGGAGAGCAATCCATTGGTGGGGTCACACATTCACTTCGAGTCCTGCTTAGCGACTCTGGAGCTCAAAACGCGTCTGGAGTTTTGGCCGCCGGCACCGGTCTTCTGGCCCACTGTGCGGGCTTGGTCGTGGCTTGGCCGCCAAGCCTGCACCCTGCTCTGGTGGCCGCGCAGGGCCGCGACGCCACGCGGACTTCACACAGCAACCTTCTCCAGCTTCGCGCTGCCCTCACCTTGACGGGGCCGTCAGCCCAGTCCTCTGCTCAGTCTGCTGTCCCTGTCGCACTCAGCGAGCGCCAAAGGCGGCTAAAGGCGGCCGAAGCACAGTGGGCCAGAAGCCGGTGGAGACGGCCAAAACTCTAGACGCGTTTTGAGCTCCAGAGTCGCTAAACAGGACTCGAACCAATCCATTGGTGGGGTCACACGTTCGGTTCGAGTCTCATTTAGCGACTCTGGAGCTCAAAACGCGTCTAGAGTTTTGGCCGCCTCCACCGGCTTCTGGCCCACTGTGCGAAGCCCGAAGGGTGCGAGAGAGACGGCGATTGCCGCACCTGTTGGACCGGCGCAGCCTGGCGCCTCGGCTAGCCCTTTTCTGCGGAACTGCTTCCTCGAGGTTTCGGCCAGGCGCCGCACTTCTCTCCGTCGCACTCGCAGCGTCGCCGGACCGGAAGAGGGACTCGGTCTCTCTCGCGCTCATGGCACGTCCCGCACAGGTGCGCGAGAGAGAGAGAGAGAGAGAGAGAGAGAGAGAGAGAGAGAGAGAGAGAGAGAGAGAGAGAGAGACTGGCCGACCCTGCGTGGCTGGCTGGGTCAGGGTCGCGGCTGCCAAGTTGCCTCTGGCACTTCCCGACGTCTCCGCCCTTCATCTTCGATCTGCAGACTGACTCCGAGAGTCGTTTTCGTCGCTCTGTCTCCCTCGCACTCATGGGGCGTCCGCTATAGGTGCGAGAGAGACAGAGAGACGAGAACGACTCGCTGGTCCGAAGGTAGGCCGAAGCGACTGTAGCAGTGTAGTCCCGGCTTACGACGCCAGACCAGACCGGGCCCTGATGAAGACATTTACCTGTGGGCAGTCGCGTGCTCTCCCCGCCCCCCCCCCCTTTCCCATTCCCCTCGCCGCTGTCCCTCTCCCACACACGGCATCCCGCGGCGCCTCTCTCTCTCTCTCTCTCTCTCTCTCTCTCTCTCTCTCTCTCTCTCTCTCTCTCTCTCTCTCTCTCTCTCTCTCTCTCTCTCTCTCTCTCTCTCTCTCTTCCGCCCACTCGCCTCTCGCTGACAAGATCGTGACAAAGGTTCGAAATGGGCGCCGCGCCATCCGAATTGATCTCGGAATGCGAAGCGCACGCGCCTCGCTCTGTCTCTCTCGCACCCGAGCGGGACGCCCCATGAGTGCGAGAGAGACAGAGCGACGGAAAACGACTCTCGGAATCAGTGTGCTGCCCGGCGGCACCGCGCCGCGGCTTCTGGAAACTCGTAAAATCGCAGTACCACGTATACAGGGGAGGAAAAAAAGAGAAGCTGGTAAGTTTGCTCGGCAGTTCGGTAGTCTGCCTGTATCTGTGCACTCTGCGAAAAAAAAAATTGAAGGGAGGTCGACTTTGCAATTCTTTGTTTTGTCGCAGTGTCCACATTTTAACTTGAAGAGTATTTTTTTTCGCGGTTATTTTTTTTTAAGCCGTCTCCTTACACCACACCCTGCTTAGGAACGCCCCCTCGGCGCTGCGGACCGCAGGGAGTTTCCGGACGCCCCCCGCCATGCGGCCGATTGCCTGCAGAGTCGCTTTCGTCGCTCTGTCTCTCTCGCACCTGTAGGGGACGCCCCATGAGTGCGAGAGAGACAGAGCGACGAGAACGACTCTCGGAAGACAATCCGCCGTGCCGACAGCACTAGCAGTGCGCCGTCCCAGCCTTCCCTACCCGCTGCCGGAACTAATGTCTTCATCTGCCGGAGTAGAGTCAGTCCGGAGCGAGCGGGAGAGAGAGAGAGAGAGAGAGAGAGAGAGAGAGAGAGAGAGAGAGAGAGAGAGAGAGAGAGAGAGAGAGAGAGAGAAGGGTCGGCCGGTCGACAGAGGTGAGTGGGTGCGAGTGAGACAGAGGAGGACTCCTCTGATGTCCTGAACCTGAACACTGCAGCATGCAGGACTGGACCCCCGGGACGATCCGCTAGGATATTTTGTGGCGGTGTCGGGCTAGGGGGCTCGTGGGGGACACACGCGTTTCCTTCGGGGAAATTGAATTGATAAGGGGCCGTCCGTAAGCCGCTACGCCCCACAGTGGATTTGCCAGAAGACCGGAGCAGGCAAGGCGGCCAAAACCCCAAACGCGTTTTGAGCTCCAGAGTCGCTAAATGGGACTCGAACCGAACGTGTGACCCCACCAATGGACTGCTCTCCGAACGAGGACTCCATTGGTGGGTCACACGCTCGGACCGAGGCTCCTTGCCACTGTGCGCCCTTCCTCCCGCCCATCTCTGAGCCTTCCATGCGGGGCCCATTCCATAGTGCGCTGGAGACCTAAATGCACGCATACACAGCATTTTGGCGTCCTGGAGCAAATAAGAGGTACGTAGAAGGGCTGTTTTTTCGGTGGCTCCAAGCCTGAGGCTATGTATGGCCTGCCGAAACTGCCCCATTCGCCCCCCCCCCCAAAAAAAGAAAGGGCACATGGAGGGTTTTTGGTATACGTCCGCGTCCGTGACTGGCTGCCTTGTAAATGCTTCTAAAACAAAAGGAGACCCATTATGTAAACGGTCATGACGGCGGGACGGCTCTAACAAGCAGTGAAGGGAGAGGAGAGAGAGAGAGAGAGAGAGAGAGAGAGAGAGAGAGAGAGAGAGAGAGAGAGAGAGAGAGAGAGAGAGAGAGAGAGAGAGGCAGGGCGGTCAAACAGGTGAGATGACGACTCCTCCAGCAGTACATACAGGCGCCACTCCGCTACCGACAAAGAAAAACAACAAAAACATAAACTTCCAATTTAGCTCCAGTATCGGCTGCTGCTGGAACTCTGGAACCGAGTGAGGCTTTTCGGGACAGTGTACTATACATCATTGGGTGGCGCCGTCCACGGTAGCCATGGCCATGGCCGGCCTGTCATCAGGGAGAGACAAGGTGACATAAAAACGGCGAAAGGACGCAAACGGTTGGCTGTACACATAAGAATGGACGCAAAGACAGGCAAAAACGAACAAACAGGAGTGAAATCGGACGAAAAGAACGCAAGACGCACAGTGGGCCAGAAGACCGGTGGAGGCAGTCGAAATCCCGGACGCTTTTTGAGCTGCAGAGTCGCTAAATGGGACTCGAACCAAACGTGTGACCCCACCAATGGATTCCTCGTTCTGAGAGGGGTCACACGTTCAGTTCGAGTCCCATTTAGCGACTCTGGAGCTCAAAACGCGTCTAGAAGTTTGGCCACCTCCACCGGTCGGGCCCACCGTGCAAACCCGATAGGAATTCTGTTCCCGCGGCGAAAGCTGGACTGAGGGAAAAGAGACCAACAGCATAACGCGAAGGGCGAAAGCATCTGCAAGCGTTTCGCGCCAAGACAAGTCAGTCAACTTCCATGGCTGCTCCGGTTGTACACTGTACAACACACTGATTCCGCCGGAGAGCGTCTCCTCGCTCTGTCCCTCTCGCACCTGTACGGGACGCCCCACGAGTGCGAGAGGGACGGCAGCAGCCTCCAGGCGGCGCGGCGTTCACACGCAGAGTCCCCAATTAAAAGGGGATTAGCCCGACATGAAAGGCACCGCCAGGGCTCCGCCGCTCTGCCGCGACTCACCTGTCTGATGGCAGGCCCTCTCCACACTCTCCACCGCCACCGGGCCTCCCCCCGCCCCCACCCCCTTTCACGGGTTTCGCTCAGGGAACCGGAACTATACATGTGGCGACAAGGCACACTTCACACTCTCTCACACAGAAGGACAGACAGACAGACAGACAGACAGACGGACGGACGGACGGACAGACAGACAGACAGACAGACAGACGGACAGACAGACGACAGACAGACAGGGAGCACAGGGAGGCAGACAGACAGACAGACAGACAGACAGACAGACAGACAGACAGACAGACAGACAGACAGACAGACAGACAGACAGGCGACAGACTACCGTGGTGGACGGCACCGATTGCCGTGTGTTAATCGATCACCGAGGACCACCCCTATCGCTAGTGCATCGTGTGGGGCCCGCCCCGCCACGCCCCGCCACGCCCCGCCACGCCCCGCCACGCCCCGCCACGCCCCGCCACGCCACACCACGATCTTAATCCGCGGCGTGTGGAACAGACTGCACGGGATTCGTTGTGACACATCATGGGCACATCTCGCCGCCGCGCCTTGGAGCCACCGTGTCTTGCACCGCACAGCGTGCCAAAACCGAGCGAGTCAAATCTAGACGCGTTGTGAGATACAGATGCTAACGGGATCAACCGAACTTGTGACACCACCAATGGGACATTCTCTCCGACCAGACGAATCCTGTGGAGCCACACGTTTGGTTCGAGCCTACAGACTCTGGAGAAAAATCACGCAGATTTCCTGTCGGTCGCACGGTACGCTGCCACTGAGTCTCGGTGAACGGCTTTACTGGACCTTTTGAAAGACTCAGTCCCCCGAGCTGTACTTTGACGGCGTGGCCGTCCCTACAGGGTGGTGCTCGTCCGAAGGGGTATCCTGGTGCACAGGGTACGAGCCTACGACTCTGGGTCAGCGCTAGGGCACGGGGGACAAGTCCTGTCGTCTGGCTACAGCTAATCCCGGCAAAATTAACGGGATTCACTGTGGTTTTTTCGCACGTGAGCGTGCCAGAAGACCGGGAGGCGGTCAAAATTCTAGACGCGTTTTGAGCTCCAGAGTCGCTAGATGGGACTCGAACCGAACGTGTGACCCCACCAATGGATTGCTCTCCGAAGGAGGAATCCATTGGTGGGGTCACACGTTTGGTTCGAGTCCTACCGACTCTGGAGCTCAAAACGCGTCTAGAGTTTTGGCCGCCGGCGCCGGTCTTCTAGCCCTCTGCGTCTCGGTTCCGCAAACGCACCCTTCGCCTCGACTGGACCTCTTTGAAACGACTACAGTGCCCCCGCCGCCCCCGGCTGTCCTTTGCGGCGTGCGGCCGTCCGCTTGAGCGAGGGTCGTTTTCGTCGCTCTGTCTCCCTCGCACTCATGGGGCGTCTCCTGCAGGTGCGAGAGGGACAGAGCGACCAAACGACTCTCGGCGTCAGTCCGCTGGGGCGTACGGGGGGACCACACACGTCGCGGACGTCGCGTCTCGCGTCGTCCGGACGGCAACGGCCAACGGGAGCGACGGAGTCGACGGAGACGGGGCCTGTAAAACCGAAGAGCCGCCAGCGGTACGACCGTGCCACGCCACGCCACGCCACGCCTAGATAGGCTAATGCACGCCTGGAAACGGATGCGTTCGCCTTTGAGCCGTTTGGGACACTGGGACATTACAAGCGCTCTGCGGAGCAGGAGTTTTCGTCGTCGCGCTGACACTCTCGCATCCATACGGGCAGACGCGAATCCAGAGGTCACTGCAGCACAGTGGGCCAGAAGACCGGTGGAGGCGGCCAAAACTCCAGACGCGTTTCGAGCTCCAGAGTCGCTAAACAGGACTCGAACCGAACGTGTGACCCCACCAATGGATTCCTCGCCCGGAGAGCAGTCCACTGGTGGGGTCACACGTTCGGTTCGAGTCCCACTGAGCGTCGAAAGCAGAGAATCTCGGAATGAGTCTGCAGCGCTCCGCTCGCATGCGCACGGCAGTGACTCCTATGATTGAAGGTGTGGGACACACACGCACAAAGCTGCAGCAAACTGATTCCGAGAGTCGCTTTCGTCGCTCTGTCTCTCTCGCACTCACGGGCGCCCCGTGTAGGTGCGAGAGAGACAGAGCGACGACTCTCGGAATCAGTCTGCCGCTGCCGTCTGACGGATCGCGATGCATTATGGACCGCGTCAAGGACGACGTTCCCGGAAAGCGACACCTCTATTAATCCAACGCCCCTCCTCCCCTCCCCCCCCCCTCCCCCCTCGTCCAGCCCTCCCCGCTCGCCAGATTGACGATTGACAAGCACCACACTCGCGTTGGTGCGATAGGGAACGAAATAGAGACCTTTCCGAGAAGTTTTCAGAAAGATGAGAAGAACCGTGAGGAGTTCTCAAAAAATGAGAAACGCGAGAAGCTCTCAAAAAATGAGAAACGAGTATAAAGAGCAAATTTCCGAGATTCGACCACTTTTTGATCAACTTGGTCGGAAAATCGTTGCGGTCAAAGCCAAAATCGTTGTGGTCAACGACTTCCCGATACAGGGCATGAAAGAGTAGGGTCTTAAGAATACTAGGACGTCGAGGGAGGCCTTTTACGGCGACTAGATTGGACACAGTGGCCGCCCAAAGTCAGCAAAATCAGCAAATTTCCGAGATTGGACCACTTTTTGACCAACTTGGTCGGAAAATCGTTGCGGTCAAAGCCAAAATCGTTGTGGTCAACGTCTTCCCGATACAGGGCATGAAAGAGTAGGGTCTTCGGAATACTAGGACGTCGAGGGAGGCCTTTTACGGCGACTAGATTGGACACAGTGGCCACCCAAAATCAGCAAAATCAGCAAATTTCCGAGATTCGACCTCTTTTTGACCAACTTGGTCGGAAAATCGTTGCGGTCAAAGCCAAAATCGTTGTGGTCAACGTCTTCCCGATACAGGGCATGAAAGAGTAGGGTCTTAAGAATACTAGGACGTCGAGGGAGGCCTTTTACGGCGACTAGATTGGACACAGTGGCCGCCCAAAGTCAGCAAAATCAGCAAATTTCCGAGATTGGACCACATTTTGACCAACTTGGTCGGAAAATCGTTGCGGTCAAAGCCAAAATCGTTGTGGTCAACGTCTTCCCGATACAGGGCATGAAAGAGTAGGGTCTTCGGAATACTAGGACGTCGAGGGAGGCCTTTTACGGCGACTAGATTGGACACAGTGGCCACCCAAAATCAGCAAAATCAGCAAATTTCCGAGATTCGACCTCTTTTTGACCAACTTGGTCGGAAAATCGTTGCGGTCAAAGCCAAAATCGTTGTGGTCAACGTCTTCCCGATACAGGGCATGAAAGAGTAGGGTCTTAAGAATACTAGGGCGTCGAGGGAGGCCGTTGGCAGCAACTAGATCGGACGCAGTGGTCGCCCAAAATCAGCGGAAACGGCTACTTTCGGAGATTCAGTCACTCTTTGACCAACTTTGTGACGGAGCTGGTCCCAAACCCGAAGGCCCCTGCAGATTTTTCTGCCTGTCTGCCCTGGCCAGCCCGAGCCTGACTGTATTGCGTGCTCTGAGGACAAAAACGAAATAAGTTATCCGAGTGAAAACTTAAATTAAGACCCATGTATTTTCTTCGTATTTTTCTTCCAATATCTGCACGTCTCGACACCCTCATCTCTGTCTGTCTGTCGTCTGTCTATCCCTGTCTGTCTGTCTGTCTGTCTGTCTGTCTGTCTCCTCGATGTGATGAGCGTCATGTCGACTTGTCTAATCTCCCCAATGCGAAGCGCTACCGCTCACTCAACACTGGGACCTCCCAAGAACACACGAAACCGACGAGTGTGTGTGTGCGTGTGTGTGTGTGTGTGTGTGTGCGCGCGCGCGGACAGCGACGCGTGAGGGGGAAGTCCCACGGTGCCAAAGTTGCGTCGGGACACATTTTGGCACGGCGGACCCCTGAAAAGTCCAAGTAACCGCACGCACGCTGACAACTTTCCCGCTAAGCAGAGCTCGAACCGAACGTGTGACCCCACCAATGGATTCCTCGTTCGAAGAGCAATCCATACGTTCGTTTCGGGTCCCATTTAGCGACTCCGGATTTTTGACCGCCTCCACCGGTCTTCTGGCCCACTGTAAGAGGGCTTCCCCCACCACTTCCGTCCGGTTCCTCCTCTTCGGAAACAAGAAACAGCGAAGTATATCGGAAACGCGGCGGCGGAAAGTGCGGCAATTTGTCGGGGCGAGGCGTCGATGCGCGGCGGCGGGGGTTGGTTGATGACGGCGGGGGAGGGGAGGGGAAGGGGAGGGGAAGGGAAGGGGAGGGGAAGGGGAGGGGAGGGGGAGGGCGGGAGCGAGGGCTGGATTACCGCGAGGGCCATCTCACCACCGGGACCACCCAAGACGCGGGCCAGAGGGGCGGCAAGCGGCAGGCTGATTCCGAGAGTCGTTCTCGTCGCTCTGTCTCTGTCGCACGCACACGCAACGCCCCCGGGAGTGCGAGAGAGACAGAGCGACGCCGGAATCAGCCTGCAGGCGGGGCCGTCCGGCCGCCACCGCAGCAGCCTTTGCGCAGCCTCACTATAAATTTCTCATCGCAATCAAGGAGCGATCTCACACAATTCGCGCGAAATGAACTCATGCGACATTTGTGATTTTCTGCCGGTTGGACGGTTGAATGTTGACGTTGGATCACTCCGGTGGCAGACGAAGCAGGCGGCAACTGAAAGAGGCAACCCGCTATTCCACCAGCAGAGGCAAGCAGGCAAACAGATGCAGGCATACGGGGCGGCAAACAAACAAAGCAGGCTGAAGCAGCCGCCACGCAGTGTCGTCGCTCTGTCTCTCTCGCACCCGTGCGGAGCGGCCCGTGGGTGCGAGAGAGACAGAGCGACGAGGGCGACTACTGTGGGAAGGGAAGGGTTCGGAGGAAGGGCTGGAAGGGCCGGCAGGGGCAGTGCCGGCGGACTTCCACCGCACAGTGGGCCAGATCCGGTGGAGGCGGCCAAAACTCTAGACGCGTTTTGAGCTCCAGAGTCGCTCAATGGGACTCGAATCGAACGTGTGACCCCACCAATGGACTGCTCTCCGAACGAAGAATCCATTGGTGGGGTCACACGTTCGGTTCGAGTCCTGCTTAGCGACTCTGGAGCGCAAAACGCGTCTAGAGCTTTGGCCGCCTCCACCGGTCTTCTGGCCCACTGTGCCGTGGCCACGCCACGCCCCCGTCGCCACGCCGCGCCGGCTCGGGGCGTGGGGGCGTGGGGCAGGGCGGGAGCCAGGGCGCCCTCCTGGAGCCCGAGACCCAGACCGAGACGGTCCGAGAGCCGATCCGGCCTACGGCACCGCAGCCCCGGCCCGGCCCTCGCTGGCCGGCTGGACACCACTTGGGTGGCCGTGTGGCCACAGCGTGGCCCACGTTGTCGTTACGCGTGTAGGTCCAAACGATGTTGATCTTTGCTCGGGTCGGGGAAGTCCCCGCACAGAACGGCGTATGTCACACGGCCACTCCGCGGCGGTCTGCACGGCCGAGGCAGATACGCGCTTGTCACTCATCACGGCCCAAAGTGGCTCCCTCGCTCTGTCCTTCTGGCACTCGTGGGGCGTCCCGCAGGGGTGCGAGAGAGACAGAGCGACAGCCGATATCTCCATCGCCGAAGGGCAAGGGCGATTCAATCGGGGGAGTGTGGCTTTGTGTCCTTGGACGGTGTCGGCATTGAGTCATTCGTTGGGGTGACGACTCTAGCACGAGTGTGCTTCTCTCTCCGTCGCACTCGCGGGCCGCCCGCAGCGGTGCGAGAGAGACAGGGCGAAGAGGCACGCTGATTGGGCCAGCTTCCGCGAAAGATCACGCCGGGCCCGTAATCCAGTCTCTCTCTCTCTCTCTCTCTCTCTCTCTCTCTCTCTCTCTCTCTCTCTCTCTCTCTCTCTCTCTCTCTCTCTCTCTCTCTCTCTCGTGGAACTCCCCCTCGGGTGCGACAAAGACAGGCAGACGGGCGCCTGCTCTCGGAATCAGACTGCTGCGACTTTCCGGGGCCACGAGCACGTACGGGAGCTGCAGGGACCTCTTTTGGAACAAAAATAAAACATTCAAAGCATAACCGTACTGAAGGGGCTTGGCTGCATGAAAGAAGGACCACTAGTGCCAACATTTGCGGCGGAAAAGAAAGGGATTTGAGACAGTAGACTCTGCAGCTGAAAGAAATAGTTCAGAAGTCGCTCCTCGTTCCCCCAGCGCACTCGGGGATTTCAGAAATTCGGGAACTTGTTGACGCGACCCGCCGCGACCCGCCACACCCCGCCGGAACCGCGCGACCCTATCTGCCCCACCCCGCCTCACCCCGCCCCGCCCCGCCCCGCCCCCGCCCGCGCCCCGCCCCGCCCCGCCCCGCCCGCCCCGCCACGGCTGAAGTGCGCGGGGAGTCGTCGCTCGCCAAGCCCGCCTTCCTGTGTGGTCCCCGTCTCGGCCTGGGTGGTCTCTTCATCGTCCCTCTCTGCTCCTATCTCTCTCTGGCTCTCTCGCTCTCTCTCTCTCTCTCTCTCTCTCTCTCTCTCTCTCTCTCTCTCACCGCTGCTCCCTGCCGGGCTCTCTCATTGCTACCCTCTCATTCACACCTCCCCCCTCCCCCACTCCGCCACCTGCTGACTTGTGTCGCCTGCAATTACAATCAAGGGGACCGTCTACAATTTTCACGCGAGGACGAATTGATGGACAGTGGGCCGGAAGACCGGTGGAGGCGGTCAAAATCCCTAACGCGTTTTGAGCTCCAGAGACTCGAACTGAACGTGTGATCCCACCAAAGGATTGCTCTCCGAACGAGGAATCCATTGGTGGGGTCACACGTTCGGTTCGAGTCCCATTTAGCGACTCTGGAGTTCAAAACGCGTGTAGAATTTTGGCCGCCTCCCCCGGCCCACTGTGCGGCCTGTCGAGGTCCAGCTGGAGGGCCCACTGTGGAGCCCGAGGTGGAGCCCCTGCAGTGGGCAGCATAGGCATCCCCTCACACGCGCAGCCTGGCACACTGGCACAGCCCCCCGATGCAGGATGGGTTGCCGGCCTGCACGGCGCTATCCGTATCGCACTCTTCTGGTCCCCAGCTGTCACCGGTTGCATTGTTTCGTTTATTGTGCAGGACAACATGCTATCAATTATGTATACTTTTTCGTACAGTGTAGTCGCTGGTTGTGGGCAATATTGCCGCTGACCTGATCAGCATTTTGTCAAACAGCGTGCCATCGACTTCGGCCGGGTCGGATTACAGGAAAACGCATTGCAAAGCCACATTAAAAAAAAGATCGTGTGATTTATTTCTATGTAACAAAAGACTATTTACAATGAGTATGTACAGTTATTTTCGTGGCACTCTCTTTCTCTCCATCGCGGGACAATGAGTCCAAAACACTGGCGGGCGACGACAGTGCCCAAAAAGATGGCTGGCAATTTCCTCAACGGAAATAATGATAACAAGTTGATCCTACAGACCAGACTAGATAAAGGGGCACTACAGCGCCTACATAGGGACCGTCTGCTGGGGCACTCTCGCGCACCCTCAGAGGGCACCCATCACTCGGTGGGCCAGAAAACCGGCGCCGGCGGCCAAAACTCTAGACGCGTTTTGAGCTCCAGAGTCGCTAAATAGGACTCGAACCGAACGTGTGACCCCACCAATGGATTGCTCTCCGAACGAGGAATCCATTGGTGGGGTCACACGTTCGGTTCGAGTCCCATTTAGCGACTCTGGAGCTCAAAACGCGTCTAGAGTTTTGGCCGCCTCCACCGGTCTTCCGGCCCACTGTGTGACGCCTCAGCTTTCGGAGTGGGAGGGGTTCAGGCGGCCGCCTTCGGCCTCCGCGGCTCCAGCTTGACTCGGATGCCCGACTCTGGCCGCAGGATGAGGTCGATCATGAGGGTGAGGTCCTCCAGGCGCTCGGCCGAGTGCACGCGGTAGTTCCGGAGGATGTAGGACAGCACCGTCTTCTCCTCCATCAGGGCGAACTTCTGACCTGCAAAGAGAGCAAACGCGTCACGTAACAACGAAGGCGTGATCTCTCGCACAGCAGGCCAGAAGACCGGTGGAGGCGGTCAAAATTCCGGACGCGTTTTGAGCTCCAGAGTCGCTAAATGGGCCTCGAACCGAACGTGTGACCCCACCAATGGATTCCTCGTTCAAAGAGCAATCCATTGATGGGGTCACACGTCCGCTTCGAGTCCTGTTTAGCGACCCTAGAGCTCAAAACGCGTCTGGAGTTATAGCCACCTCCACCGGTCTTCTGGCCCACTGTGCGCCCTATGCGGCTCTGTGCGGCGGCGGACTTACCTATGCAGTTCCTGGGCCCGGCGCTGAAGGGCACGTAGGAGTAGGGGTGGCGCTCGGCCACGCGGTTGGGCAGGAAGTTGTCCGGGTCGAAGGTGTGCGGCGACGGCCACTGGCTGGGGTTGCGGTGGATGTGGTAGATGGGGATGTTGATCATGCAGCCGGCGGGAACCTTATAGCCGCCTGCAAAGAGAACCTCGCATAAGTTTTCACACTCACAAAAAAGAAAACCTGACCAATTGCCAAAAAAAACGACTTTCGAATTGAGCGTGTGACCCCACCAATGGATTCCTCGTTCGGAGAGCAGTCCATTGCTGGGGTCACACGCTCGGTTCGAGTCCCATTTAGCGACTCTGGAGCTCAAAACGCGTACCGAGGTCGACGTCCTGGAACACCTTGCGGCCGATGAAGGGCACTGACGGGAAGAGGCGCAGGGTCTCCTTGATGACGCGCTCCAGGTACTTCATGTTCTGCAGGTCGCGCACGGTGGGGGCGCGGTCCGAGCCTTGGAAGATGGTGTCCAGCTCGTCGGCCGCGGCGTCCTGGGGGAGGAGGGAGAGAAGGCAGCTTTGAAACGGACGTCGAAACGGAACAAATCGTAGAGCTATCTCGATTCATATCAACGAGTATCAGAAATAAAGTATCGGAGTATCAGAAATAAAGTATCGGAGTATCGGTACCAAAGTATCGGAGTATCGATACCAAAGTATCGGAGTATCGATACCAAAGTATCGGAGTATCGATACCAAAGTATCGGAGTATCGATACTCATTTATCGGAGTATCGATACCAAAGTATCGGAGAATCGATACCAAAGTATCGGAGTATCGATACCAAAGTATCGGAGTATCGATAACATCGGGAATCGGGCAGCAAGCTCACCTGTACGCGCGGGTTATTTCCCAGCAAGAACAGCGCCCAGCACAGCCCGGCGGTCGTCGTGTCGTGGCCCTGCGAGTGGCAGCCGTTAGTAACAACAACAACAACAACAACAACAACAACAAAAACGGTGACAAAACACAAAAGAACTCGGCTCACCTCGAACATGAACGTGTCGACCTCCTCCCTGAGGTCCTCGTCGGTGAGCTGCGCGCCGGCCTCCCGCGCGTCCAGAAGCAGGTCCAAGAACGCCGTCCTCTTCTTGAGTCCTGCAGGCACCACACCGTCAACGACATTGTCAACGTCAAAGTCAAAGGCGTCAAGCTGAGGGCTCTGAGAAACCACAGCCACAGTGGACTGGAAGACCGGTGGAGGCGGCCAAAATTCTAGACGCGTTTTGAGCTCCAGAGTCGCTAAATGGGACTCGAACCGAACGTGTGACCCCACCAATGGACTCCTCGTTCGGAGAGCAATCCATTGGTGGGGTCACACGGTCGTTTCGAGTCCCATTCAGCGACTCTGGAGCTCAAAACGCGTCCGGGATTTCGACCGCCTGCACCGGTCTTCCTTGGGCAACCGTGCGGCGGGGCGCCCGACGAAAGGGGCATAGGCAACCCCGCGGACACGCGCGCTCGACGGACCGGCCCGACTCGAAGGGGCTCTCGCGACTAGTTCAATGTTTGAACAGCTCCCTCTCCCACACTCACTGACACACACTCTCTCACTCACCCAGGTCGTCCTCCGTGCCGTCGCCGCTGACGGGGTCCGGCTGGGCCTTCTGCGAGGCGCGCAGGGCGGAGCGGTCGCGGATGACCTTGTTGGTGAAGCCGTGCAGGATGGAGAGGCAGCGCTTGTAGCGCCGGCCCATGTCCGTCAGGTAGAACGTGGCGTTGGGGAAGAGCCACGGCCTCTGCGCGCGCTTCAGCGTCAGCTCGCTGATCCTGCAACCGGCCGGCCGGTACACTGTTTAGACATTCTGTCTGTCTCTCTCTCTCTCTCTCTCTCTCTCTCTCTCTCTCTCTCTCTCTCTCTCTCTCTCTCTCTCGCACTTATTACTCATTGGCTAAGTCCACGAGGAGTCAAGAGCCGAGAGCAGCCGAGAACCAGGTGTCTTGCTGCACAGTAGCCCAGTGGGCCAGAAGACTGGCGCAGACGGCCAAAATTCTAGACGCGTTTTGAGCTCCGACGTCGCTAAATGGTTCTCGAACCGAACGTGAGATCCCACCAATGAATTGCTCTCTGAACGAGGAATCCATTGGTGGGGTCACACGTTCGGTTCGAGTTCCATTTAGCGACGCTGGAGCTCAAAACGCGTCTAGTGTTTTGGCCGCCACCGTCGGTGGCCTCCCCTACCCTCACTAAGTCCGCCCCTCGATCTGCCACCACCGTACTCACTCGTAAATGGCCGAGACGTAGTCACTCCTCTTCTCGGTGCTGTCCTGCGCGTTGATCTTGACTCCCATGGCCGTTTCTAGAAAGAGAGCGAATGATGTCAGACACTAACCTCTAACCATCACACAGTGGGCCAGAAGACCGGTGGAGGCGGCCAAAACTCTAGACGCAGTTTGAGCCGCAGAGTCGCTCAATGGGACTCGAACCGAACGTGTGACCCCACCAATGGATTCCTCGTTCGGAGAGCAATCCATTGGTGGGGTCACACGTTCGGTTCGAGTCCCATTCAGCGACTCTGGAGCTCGAAAGGCGTCTGCAGTTTAAGCCGCCTCCACCGGTCTTCTGGCCCACTGTCAGCCCAAGCACGCCACAGCACTCACCACAGATGATGTCCAGGGTGCAGTGCGTGATGAAGGGGTACATGTCGAACTCGGTCTTGCCGTCGGCCACCCTGGCCAGCTTCTGCGCCAGGATCTCGCACTTTTCGACGAACACGTCGTGGAAGGCCTCGAGGATCTTGAAGTGGAACGTGGGGGTGATCATCTTGCGGTGCGTGTGCCACTTGCTGCCCGTGCTGGTGAGCAGCCCGGTGCCGAGCCAGGGCTGGAGGAACCGGTACGCGTTCGACTTGGTGATGTGCTTGGAGCTGCTCAGGATCGCCTGCGTAAATTAAAAATCAAGGTTAAAAAAACTAAAATTTTTACAAAAATAAAAGTTTAGGTATCATTTATTTGCTCGTACAAAATTTGTACAAAGACATGAAGCGCGTAAACAGGTTTGTAGTGCTCCGGAAGTTGCGATAATTTTTATCTATTTGAGTCGAGCAGGCTCGTCTTGTACGCACCTCTACTTGTTCAGGCTCCTTGAGGTTGATCTCGGCGTACGGTCCGATCCAGGTTCGGAACAGCGTGGCGTTGGTGCGGTGTCTGCGGTCCCACGCCTCAAACATTTCTGCAAAGGAAGGCTTCCATATTATTTTTCATTTTTTACTGGAACAATTTAGTTTTTCCGTCAGTGATCCTCAAAAAAAACAGAGTGGGGAATAAGATTGAACCAAGTAGAGTGTTTTTTTTTTATTTTTCTGGAATTCTCCAATTGGTTCAATCTGTTCTCAAAAATAACTGCACTGCAAATCAGATAGTGCGACTGATTTAAACGTTTAAACGAACTCAGAGAACAACTGTACAATGCAAGCCGGAGTCCGGCTGCGCTCAAAGTGGGCACTCTCATAGACTCTTATAAGCCCACGTGAGGGCTTGTTTACGCATTTTGCCCACACGAACGAGCTGGCTCGCGGGTAAAATACGTAAACAAACCTTGGAGAAAACGTCTATAATCGCTCATCGCAGTGTTGAGGATTTGGTCAGCGATAGTGATATTTGCTCTGTTCCTTCCATTTGCCTTAACGGTATACAGGGCCAGAAGACCCGGGGTTGGCCAAAACTGTAGACGCGCTTTGAGCTCCAGAGTCCCTAAACAGGACTCGCACCGAACGGTTGACCCCTCCATTGGATTTCTCGTTCGGAGAGCAATCCATTGGTGGGGTCTTACGTTCGTTTCGAGTCCCATGTAGCGACTCTGGATCTCAAAACGCGTCGGTATTTTGACCGGCTCCACCGGTCTCTGGCAAATCCACTGTGCGGTACTCACTGTTCGGAGGCACCATGAGGTCGGGCACGTTGCCGAACAGGGGGTGGGGCTTGGGCCCGGGCAGTGCGTTGACGGCCTTGACGAAGTACCGCCGCCTGGACACCACGATCAGGACCTGGTACACCAGCACCAGGAACATGGCGCCCCCCGCCAGCAGAGTCACGCTCAGCTCCATCCTGGAAACGACGCACACACTAGGAGAAAGAACTCGAAAGCCTCGAACCGGACGTGTGACCTCATGGATTCCTCGTTCGGAGAGCAATCCATTGGTGGGGTCACACGTTCGGTTCGCGTCCCGGTTAGCGACTCTGGAGCTCAAAACGCGTCGGTGCCGGTCTTCTGGCCCACTGAGCAGACCTTACCTTGCTGCTGTTCCTAGTCAATCCACGGTGTGATAGCGACACTGGAGGGCGGCGGAGCAGTGTGCCAGTCTGCTGGACTCGGTGCACTGGTACGTCGTACCGTCGTCACTGGTACACTGGTACAGCGGGCCGTCGTCGCGTCGTCGCGTCGCCGAGGGCGGTGCCGTGGAGCGTGCAGACTGTCCACGGTGCTTCCGCGGTGTGGCGGTCTTCTCCGGGGCGGTGCGGAGCGGTCCGGCGTGACTGGCCGCCTCGCCCCGCGGCGGGCCCCTTTATCGCTTCGGCCAGCTTCGGCGAGCGTCCCTAGCGCACCCCGGCTGCTAGCGGTCTCTCTCCGTCTCTCTCGCACCCTTACGGGGCACCCCAAGAGTGCGAGAGAGACAGAGCGACGACACCGCGGTTCGGAATCAGCCTACCAGAAGCAGCGCCCCTAAGGGGAAGGGGAGGTGGGGAAGTAGACGGGGCACGTGGAGGGGGAAGAGAGGGGTAGTAAGGGTGTGCGTGTGTGAGAGAGAGAGAGAGAGAGAGAGAGAGAGAGAGAGAGAGAGAGAGAGAGAGAGAGGGGGGGGGGGATGGGCAGATATTGAAATTAGGGGGTGGCCGCAGCGTAAAGGGTGACGCGAGCCAGTCTGGTTTCTGGACACACCCACGGAAGCCATACCACAGTGGACCAGAAGACCGGTAGAGGCGGCCAAAATTCTAGACGCGTTTTGAGCTCCAGCGTCGCTGAACAGGACTTGAACCGAACGTGTGACTCCACCAATGGATTGCTCCCCGACAGAAGAATCCCGAGCCATCCCGTGGCTTGCGACTGCGAGCCCCTTACTTCAACTTGAACAGCCCACGGACACGCGTAGCGAGGACGCGTGCCGAAGTCGGAGCACCTTCCCAAGGGTGCACACCATACAGTTTTTACTTTCAAGAAAATTAATTTTGCAAAAATCATGTTTTTTATGACTGTACAAGTGCGCAGCACTTCAAACTTGAACTAATTTTACGCCAGCGCACCGAAGCCTGCTCCTACGAGCCAACTTGGATATTTTTTGTTATACATGAGTGCTTCCGGAAATCCCGAAGAGAGAGAGAGACAAAAAAATGAGGGGGAGGCGCACTAGAAACTTATCGGGGCGTCTTCTTGTTTTTCAGTACTTGCGACTAAAGGTTGTTCTTGCAGTAGGGTTTGTGCTGGGGTGGACTTCGTTCTGCGGTCCAGTACAGTGCCGGGCCGTGCCGGGCCCGGCGGGGACTGCAACGGGCCGACGCACGCCGCCGCACGTATGTGTGTTTGTGAACGCGTGCGGAGTCTGTGTGTCTGCCCCACTGTATTTGCAGTGAGCACCTTCGGGTGGCGCTGGCGCTGCACAGTGGGCCAGAAGACCGGTGGAGGCGGCCAAAATTCGAGAAGCGTTTTGAGCTCCAGAGTCGCTAAGCAGGACTCGAAACGAACGTGTGACCCCACCAATGGATTCCTCGTTCGGAGAGCAATCCATTGGTGGGGTCACACGTTCAGTTAGAGTCCCATTTAGCGACTCTGGAGCTCAAAACGCGTCTGGAGTTCTGGCCGCCTCCACCGGTCTTCTGGCCCACCGTGCGGCGGGGAGGCATAATTTTCGTGCCTTTGTCTTTCCAAAATAATAGTGCTACTTTTCCATTTTTGATTAGGAGTGTGGTGTGCCAAAATGGATTAAAAATCTGCGGGCCATGGAAGAAACCTGCGCTCTGCAAAACAAGGAACAAGGAACGGAAGAATACATGCGAGCCCTCTTGGCCCGCTCAAATACCCGGCTTATCCAGGTAGCCACGCTTGGCCACGCGTGGTGTACACTGCGATAGCAGCGGCGCTACGCCACTCTTCCATCGCTCTGTCTCTGTCACTCTCGTGGGCGTCCCGTCGGGGTGCGAGAGAGACAGAGCGACGAGACGACCCCGGCTTTCCCGCCAGACCGCCACCGTCTCCGTGTTTTTCCGGCCCGATTGACCCTTGGCTGTTGCCTTGGCTGGTCCAAACCCGATCGACGGTCGGCACACTGATTCCGAGAGTGGTTTTCGCCGCTCTGTCTCTCTCGCACCTATACGGGTGCCCCATGAGTGCGAGAGAGACGGACCGCGTCTCAATCTACAGCAGTGACGACACGCAAAACGAGTGCGGGGGCGGAGGCCGATGTCAACAAACTGGGATGGGCGGCACGCTGCAAGCCCCATTCCACACCACATAAACACGAGGCGGTCAAAATCTCGGACGCGTTTTGAGCTCCAGAGTCGCTAAATGGGACTCGAACCGAACGTGTGACCCCACCAATGGATTGCTCTCCGAACGAGGAATCCGTTGGTGGGGTCACACGCTCGGTTCGAGTCCTATTTAACGACTCTGGAGCTCAAAACGCATCGTGACTTTTGGCCGCCTCCACCGGTCTTCTGGCCCACTGTGCGGTGTGGCGGGGCGTGGCGGGGGGCGGGGCCTTCTCGACGTGACGCCCGCGACGCGGCGGGGCGCGCCGCCGTCTGGTCCTAGGTCACTGTCTCAGACTGTCTCAGACTGTCAGACAGAGAGCGAGATAGTGGCGTGACGTCACGACTGCCGCGACGCCTTATCGTCTGGCCGAGCCCCTTTCGCACGGCGGCACGATGACGCGTCCGTGCCGCCTCTCTCTGTCTCTCTCGCACCCCCACGGGGCGGCCCACGAGTGCGAGAGAGACGGAGCGACGGCAGCGATGTGCGGAACCGATTGGCAGGGCAAGGGGGAAGTCCAACTGCCAAATCCAGCTGGACACTTAGCAGGGAAGTCCTGGATTTGTAAAGTGCAAGTATAAACCTGGTAGATTTTCCATTTCAAGTTCAAAGTGCAAAAATGTGGCACGCGCGAAGCTTTTTGCACTGCAAGAAAAATTGTGAATACAGTGGTACAAAAAAAGGACAACGAAAATGGGACTCGAACGGAACGTGTGACCCCACCAATGGATTCGAGTCCTGCTTGGCGACTCTGGAGCTCAAAACGCGTCTGGAGTGTTGGCTGCCTCCACCGGTCTTCTGACCCACGTGAGTGCGCCGCACAGAGGCGGACTGGACTGCACTCATCATGCCGGTTACATTGAACTTTGCAGTAGTACAACAATTGTAATTTGAAAGTACAATTTTTTTTTTGATTAAAAAAAAAATGCCAGGAATCCTGTTAGGTTTGTTGTGTTTTTATCTTTTGGCAGTGTGGCATGTGTGTGGCTCTGTGAGGGTGGTGGACCCGCGTCTGGGTCCACCGACAGAATCCCGTCTGATAAAACGTCGCGGAGAGGGAAGCCACCCACGCAGCAGACGACAAAAACAAAGGCAAGAGCGCCTTGATTGATTGGACTTTGACAATTTTATTGAGTCTTTGGACTCCCTCCAGTAAGCGTTATGCCTGCAAAGGTTATCTCGCGGGGGAGGCACGGGCTTATCATGGCGTCTCTCTCTCTCTCTCTCTCTCTCTCTCTCTCTCTCTCTCTCTCTCTCTCTCTCTCACTCATGGGGCAGTCCCGTAGCGCCGCAGGCGTGCGAGAGAGACAGAGCGACGAGGCGCTGCACGGAATTCGGAGTGAACCCGCAGAGGAAGATGAACTCGAACTCGTCTGCAGACTGATTCCGAGAGTCGTTCTCGTCGCTCTGTCTCTCTCGCACTCATGAGGCGCCCCGTATGGGTGCGAGAGAGACAGAGCGACGAAGAGGACTCTCGGAATCAGTCTGGCGGGCAGCCTATGGCGCGAGAGGAGGGCACGCAGGCCGAAACAACCCTAAGTGCACAAAAAAAAAAGACGGGACCTTATTGGCACGGCGGGAATATTGTCTCAAGTTACCCCGCGGTTCACGGAACCGGTTCCAGAGAACGTCGCTCGGAAAATGGTCACTGACAAAGTTGCGCACAAAGAAAAGGAAATGATGAGTTGCCTTCGATTGGCGTTTCAAACAATGCACTGTGTAAGGTTGTCTGGGCGATCAGGGAACTCTCCCTATGTCCACCGCCGAGCGATTCGGGAGAGTTGCTTCGTGCTTCGTCGCTCTGTCTCTGTCGCACTCATGGCGCTCTCCGTGAGGGAGCGAGAGAGACAGAACGCAAACCGCTCTTCGCTCGGCTGTCGTGCCGCGCAAGTTAGTTGCCACCGACAGCCGGCAGATAGATTTTGAAAAGGGAGAGGAGCTCTGTCTCTCTCGCACCCATTCGGGACGCCCCATGGGTGCGAGAGAGACAGAGCGACGAAAACGACTCTCGGAATCGGTCTTCAGTGCCAAGCGGTTCAAAGGTTGCTCAGCGTGTGCTGCATGGACAGCAGCAGACCGTGTAACGATACGATAAACGAGATGAGAGCAATTTGCCCCCAGTCTCTCCCCCTCCCCCTCTTTTTCCCTGTCGATACAGAGCGCCGCACAGTGGGCCAGAGGACCGGTGGAGGCGGTCAACATTCCGGAAGGGCTTTGAGCTCCAGAGTCGCTAAATGGGACTCGAAACGAACGTGTGACCCCACTAATGGATTGCTCTCCGAACGACGAATCCATAGGTGGGGTCGCACGGGTTTTGAGCTGCAGATCTCCAGATTCGCCAAATAGGACTGAAACCGAACGTGTGACCTCACCAATGGATTCCTCGTTCGGAGAGCAATCCATTCATGGGGTCAAACGTTCAGTTCGAGTCCTGTTTCGCGACTCTGGAGCTCAAAACGCGTCTAGAATTTTGTCCGCCTCCACCGTCTTGTCCCACTGTGCGGCGGCGCCTCTGCCTGTTGGCACTGCCGGTATGCACTTGCCCAAACACGCTACGTTCCCGGGGTTTGCAGAAGAAAGCCGCAGGCCGAGCTGATACCGTAACAGTAACAGTACCGGCCGTCGACTATCAGCCGTGGAAATGTCGGCACGGCTATCGATCGGCTATCTCTCTCCCACTCGTGGCGAGCCGACGAGGGCCCCAACGGGTGCGAGAGAGACAGAGCGTGCGGAAGTCGCGGTATTCCTCCTCCCGCGCTATCAGCCCAGTCCGTCGCGCTATCGCCCCATCTACCTATCCGCCCATCTTTCTTCCCACCTGGACCTACCTTGCACTCTCCGGCTGTCTACTGTACTTACTGCTGCTCAATTGCGGACGTGAGGCAATTAGAGCGTGGCCGTTCACAGTGGGCCAGAAGACCGGTGGAGGTGGTCAAAATCCCTGGCGCGTTTTGAGTATCAGAGTCGATAAATAGGGCTTGAACCGAACGTGTGACCCCACCAATGGATTGCTCTCCGAACGAGGAATCCATTGGTGGGGTCACACGCTCGGTTCGAGTCCTGTTTAGCGACTCTGGAGCTCAAAACGCGCGTGGCGTTTTGGTCGCCGCGCTGGTCTTCTGGCAAAGCCACTGTGCCGTCGGGCCGTTCAAGGGCGACTCGGGGCCCTTGCCCTTTCCCACCTTTCCCTTTCGCGCGTGGAATGGTACAGCGCGCAGCAACGGCAGTGGAAAGCAAATGGTGGAAAGCCAGCGGCGTCCGCTCCCGCCACTCCGTCCGGGAAGCGGGAAACGGGAGCCACGATCCGCAAACAGAGTCGTCCCCGACGCTACCTACTCCGTCTACACTGCAGAATTATTATTTACTTTTTTGAAAATGAAAAAAAAAGGAAGTTGTTGGGAATCTTGTTGAAGTTGAACGCTTGGCCAGTATTTTCTTTCTTTCAGCAAGGAGCAAAATTTGAACTTGTTACAGAACCTGGTTGCAGCGGACAGCACAGCGGCCTGTTGACTCATTCCGAGCTCTGCTTTCTCTCTCTCTCTCTACTCTCTCTCGTGAGGCGACCCGTAGGGGTGCGAGAGAGACAGAGCGTCGACTTGAGTCTTCGGAGTGGCTCGGCAGGTACTAATCTGTTTTCCGTGGGCGCGGTGCTTTGTTGCAGCACTCGACGGAAGCCCTCCATTGCCTTGGGCCTTCCCTACGGCCTGTCTGCACTGCCCCGTCCCGAAGCAGGCAATCCCGCCAAGACTTTCCACGCCATCAACCACTGCACAGTGGGCCAGAAGACCGGTGGAGGCGGCGAAAATTCCAGACACGTTTTGAGCTCCAGGGTCGCTAAACAGGACTCGAACCGAGCCGTAGACCCCACCAATGCATTCCTCGTTTGGAGAGCAATCCATTGGTGGGGTCACACGTTCGGTTCGAGCCCTATTTGGCGAATCTTGAGCTCAAAATCCGTCCGGGATTTTGACCACCAGCACCGGCCTTCTGGCCCACTGTGCACTGTGCGGCCAGTCCATGGCATGGTTGATCGCGAAAAACACGTGCAGCCGAACAATCGGACAAGATCCGCCCGTTGCATCAATGTTACATTACGAGGGAGCAATCGTATGTCAAGTTGCCTATCAACAGGGGCTTTTGTACCCCGTTACGTACTTTCAAGGGGTGTAGGATAGGGGGCACCTAAGTCAGTTGACTCATGGAAAGCAAGCAAATACGAGAAACAGTAAGTTTTAAATGTACGTATTTATTTAAACTGGATCAATAAAATACTCAGTTTATTGTTTAAGTTTGACAAGATAAGAGACACTCAACAATTTCATTGGAAAAGTTTGTTCTTGTTTTTATAGAGGAAAATCCAATGCACCCTCAATATAATCACTATCCTCCTCAAGTTTAACGTTTGACCGATTTGGGTTGACATCTTCGAAAGTTATATCAAAATCAGTGTTTTCTAACATTTCGGGTGGAAGGTAGGAGGAACCTTTGCTGTAGCTGGAAGCACTATTTGTTTGAGGTAAGGTAATGTCATTGCCGTTTTGCACAACAATTATTTTGTTAATATCATTACTAGATACAATAGGGATATCTTCGCCATCCTCACAGTCAAGGGGGATCATAAGTTGATCTGGACCATCGAGGTTACTATACGAGTCAAACTGATCGAGGGACATTTCGGTGTCAGTAGAAGGCTGCGCAGCCCGACCAGAAGTTCTTCTAGGTCGCTTTGAGCGAGTATCACTTGACTCCTCTGTAAAATTTCTGCGTGAGCTGCGTCCAGGGTCTGACCTCCGCACTCTTCCAGTTCCATCATATTCAGTATCATAAATGTTTTCGAAAACACCTTCATTTTTCCTCTTCTGCAGGTACCCTCGATTTAAATTGATGCATCTGTAATAGCGCTCAATGGGTTGAGCTAAGTCTGGGTATTTGTCATTCGTGTAACCTGAAATTTGGTGAAATATACAAGAATTACAATTTTATTGAGAACAAATCAATTGTTAGCTCATGTATGGTATGATGCTTACCAACTACTGCAGACAGCAGACGGCGATTGATTTTCTCAGCAGAGGTTTCAATGTATCTTTCAATTCCAAGGAGATGAGTTAATAAACTTTTTACTAGTGTTTGATGTGGAGGCTTTTTAGTAATTTCTGCTTGTCCAATAATCTTTTCAAGTTTGATGGCATCTACCCAGACACCAGAGCCTTTCCTCAGCTCAATCTAAAAAAGACAATTAAAGTAGTGATCTCATTTAACTATCCAGCAATTGCAAAGCAGGAATTCATACAAACCTTTTCCCGAGAGGCCCACTGCCATGAGTTCAAATTCTTGCCCATGTTTGTCTTTTTAACAGAATCAGGAACTACAGTGTTTTCTGTAGCTCTCTGGAATTGCTGAAAATATTCTGCCAAAGACACTAGAGCAGTGATAAACCCATCTGGAACTGGAGAGAATTTTTAAAATCAATGCGGTGCTGACAAAAAGCTGATGCCAAATGAATCAAGTGGAAGAGTCAAATTACGTTTAGGGAATGGTGGCAAAGTTCCACCGCAGCAAGACACACATCCATGATTACATTTAGACGCCTCTTCTAAGGTGAGACGTGTCTGAGAAAACAGATCTTCACTAGCTTTCTTGGGTTTCGAAATGTCCTTATCTGGCTTCTGATCCTCGGCGCCTTCATCAACCAATTTACTCTTCTGAGCCAGCAAGTCAAGAGGTGGTGGCTTAGACCCAAACATAAGTATTTCTCCTTCTTTGGTTACCAGGAGTGACTCTAGGTGCTTCTTGGAGGCTGCAAAAGAAAATTTTGAATTAATGATGGTGAATGATAGGAACAAGAAGAAAGAGCAGACTAAAATCTTTAAGCACATCTACGAAGGAGAAAATTGTGCATTTTCTTGTCACTTACAACAGATTCTAAGAATTTTGGCTTCATGTTCCTTGCCTCCAATAGAAACCATTCGAAAAGTTCCTTCACTAAGAGGTATTTCATCTCCATTATCATCAAAAGACTTAACAAACGACCCTTCTAGTACAATGTTTATCTTTTTCGACTTGGTCCAAAACACCAATACATATTTTGAAGCCATTATTTTTTTTGTTGAAACTCGGTTCACAACACAGAATCACAACATTACACTCACACACACACACACAAACACAGACAGCAACAGGTGATTGTGCATGTGTGTGTGACTCACAGCCTTCCTCAACACTTCAGAGCTACTAGGCTGCAAACTTTGCAAAAACTAAGGGTAGTATTCAAACACGTACAATTTGAAACCAAAGCGTTACATTTGTTCAAACCATTTAAAATTAAGAAAAGAAAAAATTATGGTTCCTGCCAGAAGACATATAAGACTGTCAGTCCGATGATGAAGTATGAAATTAAATCATGAATCATGTTGGATAGTATTATGAAAATTTACAAAAACCTTTCAAGTCCGCGCCGCGCCGTACGTCAAGAGGCTGCTGCAGAAAAGATGTTCTAGTCAGATTGCACTCGCTTTCTGTGGCAAATCCATTTCGGTTTGGATCTTGGGCATTATTTTGTGGCCTCTGCTAGATACCGAACAGCTGACAAGTGGTACTTCTCGGATAATACTCAACAGGTGCGTGCAGGTTATGTGCTTATCAACAATCGTGTTCTGGTTTTGTTATTTATTTTCGTTTACTCTTGTTCTTTCCCGACAATGTCGTAAATTGTGAAGCTGCTCTTTAATCATGTACTTCTTCTCGCGAGCCACTGCGGGTGGTTATTGCATCTCGTCACTTGCAGTGAAACCTAGTGAAACCCATTGCCTGTGTCGTTTCAGGCACAACACTTTTCATGCTTCCAATTGTTTTGTTTCTGCAGAAATGGTGAAGCGATCTGCCCGTGCGGCAGGCCGACGGCCAGCCACTCGTCGCCGAGTCGATCCTGTCGTCCAAAGCGATGCTACCAGTGGGGACTCTTCGGATGAAAGCGCTGCGGAAGCTCCACTCAACCAACCAACCGGACAGGAAAATGACGAGTAAGATAGTGTATCATTCCTCATCTCAGTCCTTCTTCTCTTTGACTAGCTCTGCTAAACATTGATTATCTTGCAGGGAGCGTTCTCATTCCACTCCTGAACCTCCAAACCTCACTGCTGAAGATGAACTTGAGACTGCTGAGGATGCTGAAGAAGTTGAGAAAGAAGTAGAGAAAGATACTGAAAAGGCTGAAACTGGTTTCGGCAGTACTCTGTCAGATGACGCCATGTCAGATGATGGAGGTGCTTCAGTGCACTCAAGTAAGTATCTTTGTTGTGTTGTTTGGAATAATTATTCTGACAATCCATATTGTATCAGTCTAATGGTTTTGAATCTGAAAACAGTTTCTTACCATTTTCCATTTTTGTTGTGCTACTCTTACAGGTGAAGGAAGTTCTTTAGAAGATCCGGATGAAGACGGTCCCTCTACAGCAGCAGCTTTACAGAAGCTGAATGCTTCCTTTGAAGAGCCAGCATTTGATCGTGACTCAGATGCAAGTGACAATGAGTTTGATGATGACTTAGATGACACAGATCCATCACTTTATTTTGGTGCGCCCATCACTCTCAATGAAAGCATGCTGTCCATATTAACTTTAGCTTTCTCCCACAATCTGTCAAGATCTTGCTTGGATGACATTTTGCAGTTAATTTCTATTCATTGCCCCCCATCCAACCTGTGCACAAATAATCTACGGTTGTTCAAAAAGCATTTTGCCAAGAGTAAGTCTCTGGTTGTTCGGCACTATTACTGCACAACTTGTTTCGAAAGTTTAAAGAGTAAGACGCAAGTGTGTGGCCAGTGCAATCAACGGAGAGGAGTTGCATTCTTCATTGAAGTTCCTGTGCTTCCTCAGCTTGAAGCACTATATGGCAGAGCGGGCTTTCACAAGTTGTTACTCCAAAGACTAAACAGAAATAAGCAGGGAGTAAGTACTTATGATGATATATACGACGGTCAAATTTACAAGAATTTGAGTGCCAGGGGCAACATACTTGCTGAACCTAACAACATTTCCTTCACCTGGTACACCAAAGGAGTGAGCATTGCCAAACCATCTGACAATCAAATTTGGCCATTTTATTTAGTGATCAATGAATTGCCGTTTGTTGAGAGATCTAAACCAGAAAATGTGATACTTGCTGGAATCTGGTTTGGGCCTCGCAAACCTGTGCCTCATCTTTTCCTGAAAGGAATCCGAGAAGATTTCCATTCCCTGAACAAAGGGGTGCAGTTCAAGGTTCCCGAAAAGTCCGACCCTGTGTTAGTCAAAGGGATCGTCATCTGTGGCACCTGTGATCTCCCCGCCAAAGCGTTGTTTCTCAATTTGTCGCATCACACCAGTACCTTTGGATGCGCAAGGTGCAAGGTAAGAAGTGTCAAGGAGAACAATCAGGGAATATATAAGTTTCAACGGTACCCTCAGAAGAGAACTTATGATGAGACTATTGTGCATGCACAGAAAGCAATGAAAGCAAGAAGATCGGTGTATGGAGTGAAAGGCACTAGTGCTTTATCGTTTGTGCATCGCCCTATTGAAACAACAGCAATTGACATGCATGACACATACATTGGAATCTCAAGACTTTTGAACAAAATTCACTTCAGTGAGGACAATCACAAGCACCCAGCTTCCTTGTTTGGGTTCTTGCCGCTGTATGACCGCCGGCTTTGTGCAATCAGACCACCATACTATGTTGAAAAACTTCCCCGATCCTATGCTACTTATGGAAGTTCATGGGATGCCTCTGAGCTGAAAGTTAATTTGATGATGTATTCTCTTCCACTGCTGCAAGATATTATGTCTGTGTATCATTTTGAACATCACATGCTGCTTGTGTATGGCTTGTACTTGTTAAACAAGGACTTTGTGACTGAGCAAGATCTCGACTCAGCTACTGAAATGCTTACAGATTATTGTAGTAGGTTTCAAGATCTGTATGGAAGTTCTTTCATGACATCTTATGTTCATCTACTCATGCATCTTTCTTCTGTTGTGAAGGATTTTGGCCCATTATGGGTCACTTCATGTTCTCCTTTTGACAGGCTGAATGAGACATTGAGAAAATATGCTCTAGGTAATCAGCAAGAAGACTTGCAGGTTACATCAGCTGCTTCACTGTTTCTGCATGTGTCAAAACTTAAGCCTGTGCAAGCAGGTGCTGGAAGACCAGCTCATGTGTTTTGTGAAAAATTGTCCAGGAGTGGGAAGAAGCTTGAAGTTTCTTGTATGTATGGGCATTATGGTCTTGTGGGGAAACTTCACCGCACTTCCATTTTGCCTGAAATTGTGTATGTTGCCCTTGCCCCTTTAAAATTAAGTAGTCACAATTTTTATCTGTTTGACAGAATATTGAATACTCGTAAGAACACACTGTTCTCTTCTGTTGCTTATGATGAGGGTTCTAAAAACATTTCATCTTGTGTCCGCTATCAAAAGAATAATGGAGTATTTTATGGCAGAGTTCATACATATTTGAGGGTTTCAGATTGTGACTGCGATGATCTGTGCACTGATTGCAACCCTAGTTTCTTTGCAATTATTCAGAAACTGCATGTGCAGCCTGCATACCGCGCAGAGCCAGGTGGATTTATTCCATTCATCCATCGATGTGCGGATATGAATGAGTATGAAGCGGTTCGTGTCGAATGTCTGTCATTTGTTTGCTTCTTGATTGAAATCGAGGACAGGCATGATGCGTTCATTGTTGAACCTATCACTACTGGCTGTGTTGATTGAAAGGCACTTCATGATTTTTTTTTAGGCCTTTGCTTATTGTGTTTTATATTTTCTGAAAGGATTATTTTATCAATATCATTGTAATTTGTTTTTATCAAGAAACCAATTGTTTTAACTTTTAAGAGTCATGTAGTATTTTTTAAAGACGGCCTTCAAAATAAATGATTTAATTATACAAAATGCTTGGGGTTTCTGAATTTCCTGTTACACCTTCGCATGAAAATGACGGCATCGGCAGGTTGTGGCTGCTGAGCAGCGTTTGGCGCTCTTGGCCAGTGTGACAGCTTGGAGGAGGGGAGCTCCGGAGGGTCTCCAGTCATCCGAGTGCCTGGCAGGCGGGTGGGGCACTGTCCCAGCACACGATCACGATACCACATTGAACCCCTTGGCACAGACCTCACATTTCCCAGCGACCCTAGTATGGACGGCCGGGTCTCGTTTTGCAGTGCAGGCGAGCTTGTGTCGGGCCCGAAACGGCATACGATGACGTGTGGTCTAGCCCTTAATGGTAATGGTAGCGCCTACCCACCCGGCCCGCTACACACCGCAGTGGAGGCGGTGGCCTACCCTGCCCCTGCCGGTATAGCGCCTGCGAGGTAGGCCACCCACCCGGCCCGCTACACACCGCAGTGGAGACGGTGGCCTACCCTGCCCCTGCCGGTATAGCCCTTAATGGTAATGGTAATGGGAGGTAGGCCACCCACCCGGCCCGCTACACACCGCAGTGGAGGCGGTGGCCTACCCTGCCCCTGCCGGTATAGCGCCTGCGAGGTAGGCCACCCACCCGGCCCGCTACACACCGCAGTGGAGACGGTGGCCTACCCTGCCATTACCATTGCCATTAAGGGCTAGATCACACATGATCGCATGCCATTTCGGGCAGCGGCTGGACCCGAGGGGGTAACAACTGGTAAATTTCGTGTCAGCCGGATTACGGATTACCTCCGGATTACTACAAAACTTTTCCTGGATTACCTTTGGATCACGCAAGATTACCCCGGATTACGTCAAAATTTTGGGGACGGAATTTTGGACTCGGGACGGGACTCTTGGCGCGTCCTCCCGGGGTACAAATTGCAATCGCTGAGGTGCCCAGCGCAGTGCGCACCGAGACACCGCCGCCCTGGTGGAGGCGGTCATAATCCCGGACGCGTTTTGAGCTCCAGAGTCGCTGAATGGGACTCGAACCAAACTTGTGACCGTACTCCGGTTTTGCGTGGTCTCGCGCATTGCCCCCACTGACCATTGGCGTGGCAGCCCCCTGATTTTGACCACCTCCACCGGTCGTCTCGCCCACTGTGGCAGACTCCACTCCATCAGACCGTCACGCTTTTGTACAGTGCCATTGGCGTCGTGCTGTCCCGGAGGCCACGAGCGCCCAAACACAGCGCGCAGTCACACCGCAGTAGCGGCTCCAGGGGGAGCCGCGGGGGAGGCGCCCGCTGCCCCAGCGGCAGATCTGGTCTCGGCCTGAAGGTAGGCAACTAGCCCAGCGGTTCCCAACCTTGGGGTCGCGACCCCAAATGGGGTCGCGAAAAAATTTCGAAGGGTCGCGGCGAGGTGGTTGGGGTCGCCTGGGGTCGTGGCTGTTTCCCGGCTGGCAGAATTGTTCAAAACGGTCGAAAATGACTTTGAAAACTCGTGTTTTAGGCCGACTTTGAGCAGCAACTGCGTCTGATCCGAGGCGGTATTTCGTTCTCCCTCAGCGGGCATTTGGTCTTTGGACCTTCCTTTAGCATGCCTTTGTTACGGAGTGCGATTATCGGCCTTAGTTTGGGAGCAGTATTGTCTCAAAGTTGATGAAAACAGTATAAAATGCCTTTGAATGTCATTTTGATCCACTTTGAGACAATACTGCTCCCAAACTAAGGCCGACAATCGCACTCCGTAACAAAGGCATGTTAAAGGAAGGTCCAAAGACCAAATGCCCGTTGAGGGAGGACGAGATACCGCCTCGGATCAGACGCAAAGGCTGCTTAAAGTCGGCCCAAAACACGATTTTTCAAAGACATTTGTGAACGTTTTGATCAACTTTGTGGCAATACTGCTCCCAAACTAAGGCAGATAATTACACTCCGTAACAAAGGCATGCTAAAGGAAGGTCCAAAGGCCAAATGCCCGTTGAGGGAGGACGAAATACCTCCTCGGATCAGACGCAGAGGCTGCATAAAGTCGGCCCAAAACACGATTTTTCAAAGACATTTGTGGCCGTTTTGATCAACTTTGCGGCAATACTGCTCCCAAACTAAGGTGAATTATCGCACTTTGTATCAAAGACATGCTAAAGGAGGGGTCGCGTGGGGTCGCGAAATTTTTCCTGGGGGTCGCGGAAATTTTTTGTATCAAATTTGGGGTCGCGAACCGAAAAAGGTTGGGAACCGCTGAACTAGCCCCATGGGCGGATCCAGGGAAGGGTTCAGGGGAAGGGGGGGGGGATGTCGCGAAAGTAGCCTACCTACAGGGGTAATGTGCGACTTCACAGAATCACACAATTGTTGCAATGTAGGCACAATGTTGTGGCTCGGCCTCGCCGTCTGTAGCAAGGATATAAACAACGTGTTCGTGGCGTTCCTCCCGTCGCTGTCTTTGTCGTCTCGGCCCTCCGCCTCGTCACTGGACGCGGCGCTGACCACACTGGTAAGTGAACAAAAGGGCATGTGGCTCTGCTGAACCTTGGCTGCCATGGCGCACTGTGTTCCAGAAGACCAGTGGAGTCGGTCAAAATCCCGGACGCGTTTTGAGCTCCAGAGTCGCTAAATGGGACTCGAACCGAACGTGTTACCCCACCAATGGATTGCTCTCCGAACGAGAAATTCATTGGTGGGGTCACTCGCTCGGTTCGAGTCCTGTTTAGCGACTCTGGAGCTCAAAACGCGTCTAAAGTCTTGGCCGCCTCCACCGGTCTTCTGGCCCACTGTGCGCCTGGTACGCTGTGGGCCCGTCGTGCCACGCAATGCTCGCGCGACATGCATGCGCGGCCGCGCGCTGTGGGTGCGAGTGAGAAGGCCGAGTTCATTTTCACGGTCAGCGGTAGCGGCGCTTGCGTGACCGCTTCATACTTGTGCAGATGTGGGCTCATTCGTTGGCCCGTCCATCCCAAAAAAAAAACAAAAAGCAACCGCAAAACTTGACTTAAATACAGAGAAAATAAATTGCAGCTTTGTCCAATCGCGTATCTAGAAACGTTGAGGGGGTCTCAAAAGTTGCCTACTTACAGGGGCATGCCTCTCAGGTGGGAAAACCTTCTCCTGGGAATGAACCGGTATTCCTGGAATACAGCTTTGTGTTTTACTAGGGAATAGTTATGTAATACAAGTGGACAATAGTACAAAAGGAACCTTCGTATTGCGTGACTGACTAGTACAGAGTTTTATTTAGGTGAAATAGAAAAAAGAAACCCTTGGTAGACTTTTGAGTAAAAGCGCTTGTTCATGGCATGAGGTCATGCTTCCCCTCGTTAACCATTCCCGAGATACCACGTGCTCATGTGTATCAGTGTATCGGTGCAGGACTTCGTTCAGCAAACTTGTGTCTCAGGCGTTGCTATCGATTAGACAACAGATCAAATCAAGGCACTATAGAAACCGATCTGTCGACTGAATGACGCAGATGCACACCATAAGTTGTTGTTGTTATTAAACACAATATTTTGCTCAATTTCTTGCTCCAGACTTTTACTTTTCTGGACGAAGGTCGGGAAACACTTTGAAGTGTTGGTCCGTGTGTCTGCTCAATTGCACAATACGGTTACTTTATTAAATTTTCATTCAGGAAACGATAAGTAAAAGTTCTCCACATCTGTTGGAGCGGTTAAAAAGAACACAAATTAAGACAATTTGTACCGAAAAACTCCTTGTGAACTCCTCTACGCCATCTCCCAGGAACCTGCGCCATTCTGCGTACAAATTTGCCCGAAAAATTTCGCATGTTTCAGTTGTGGGGGACCACGCACCAAATTGTGCAAACACATTAAGTGTGTACGAAGCGTCATAACCCAATAAGAACACGAAACGCTCACAGTGACGTCATTTTGATGTCAATATGACAAATTTTTGTCAAAATTTCGACAAAATAAGCATCATTTTGACGTCATTTTGACGTCCTTTGACTGACGTCATTTTGACGTCCTTTGACTGCTTCGTGAGTGTTTCGTGTTCTTTGGGGGGATAATTATCATTCCTTTTTCTTCGCAGTGTACCAATGGCGCTCACTTAGAAACAGTTTACTGTTTTGACAATCTGTGTTCAATCAAAGCAGTGCTGGCCGCTTGCCTTATCTGCCACTCGAGGCCGAACCCTTGATGGGAGAATAAAACGTGAACCCGTCGCGCGGACGGGTCTTGTGGCAACACAGCTGTCGTCCAAGATGGCAGCCGTCAGCACCATGCTTCGCGCTGCAACCCTCCTCGCCGTTCTGGCGATTGCCTGTGGGGCGTTCACCAGGTACGCAAAGCATGCATTGTTCGCTTGGGGGTCATTCCGCCATTCCAGCACGCTATCCAGCTCGAGAGCGCTCCAAATGTCTTACAATGAGACTTTAGCTACGTTACAGTGAATTCAGAGCAAGCACACTGTGAAAATTCGAGTCGTCTCTTGATGACAGTTTCAAGGCTAATTTTCCTCACAACAATGTCTTCAAAGCAAATGATGACATTGTTGTCACGCCCCTCCCCAGCTTTGATAAAAATGTCATCAGTTTGTGATGAGATTGCGATCATTTGAAAGTGATATGAAAATATCATCCACGATTTTGTCATAAAGAGACAACAAATTTTCACAGTGCATAATACGAAGCAATATTTCTTCAAAATACAATTTTTTTTAGTATTTTTCTTGTAAGCTACAAAGAAAAGTCTTCGTAATCCGAAGAGAAAGTAACTTCGTACATATTATGCTTGCGCCATTTCTTTCGTATTGTAGGAACTTTCTTCACGAGACATTTTGAGTGATGCCTCGGGTTGAAGCGTGCCACTCCACCTGGAGAGCACGCCTGGTATATTCAATCAAACTCCACCTGGAGCGTGGCTGGTATTTACACTCCACCTGGAGCATGCCCGGTATTCACACACCACCTGGAGCATGCCTGGTATTCACACTCCACCTGGAGCATGTCTGGTATCTATACTCCATCTGGAGCATGCCTGGTATCTATACTCCATCTGGAGCACATGCCTGGTATTCACTCTTCACCTGGAGCATGCATGGCATGCATACTCCACTTGCTAGAGCACGTGGCATGCACTCCACATGGAGTTTGTCTGGGCGTGTGGATGTGGACACCACGTGGTGCATCTACATGTACCCCGTTCCTTCTGTTTGAAGCAAAGCAATTGCAGTGTTCATGCAGGTATGCGCAACGGAGTGCACATACCGCATGCTCCTGAAATAAAGTAGGGAAAAAAGGGGGAAGCGCATTGACGTATGAACAGGAGTCCACCCTATCAAGCTCTCTGAATCTGCACATTTCCTTCATTGCAAACTACTTAAAGATTACCTGAGCAGATAAAAATCCAATTGACTTTTGACCTTCTGTATTAACCTGTTACTGATGGGTTCCAAGTCCGATATCCTCTAGATAAGCTCCACACGACGGTGTGGAATCGCGCTTTCCGAACAGAGCACTTCCATTAATGGTTAAATTTTACTGGCAATATTTTTGTCAGACTCGTTCTTTTTCAATTTTTGAACGATCTGATTATATTGTATAGTCGCATGTGGGCGAATGTGACATGCGCGTTGTCACGTTATGGCGTCACAGTCGGGAGAGAACGCGCCTGTCATCCGGCCCACTGTGGGAGTAGTTCTCGTACTCGCCATCGTATCGTCTCGATGCACTGTGACCATCAGCTGTGTGGACGTTCGGGGCGTTTGCGAAAACCGCTGCGTAGTGACAATAAGATTACTCACTGATTAGGCTGACAAGAGTGTTCCTCTCTACGTAGAATGCGTTGAAGGGTTGCCTCATACCCGCAGCCAGAAACCGTACAATAATCTTGGCCACACATCTCTGTGTACTTTTTGGTACACATCTAGGAGTAAGATAGACACGCATAAATCATGGAATTCAGAAAATGAGATGAGGGGGCGCTTTCTACTCTGCACATCTGTGGGAGAGTACTAGAAAAGTATTAAGTACACTCCTATAAGAGTGTACTGAATAGGAGTGTACTAAGTACACGTTAGATCTTTTAGTGCAGGCACAAAAGAATAAGAAAATCTCTGCTTCGACTTGCGTAACCGTCTTAATTTTTATATTACAGGGTGCCCTTGTACCGCACGGAGTCTGTCCGCCATCAGCTCCGTGACGTCGACATTTCGTCTCAACCGCTTCAAATGAAGTATGGAGTTGCGTCCACCCCATCGGGCCACGTCTCTCTTTCCAACTACATGAATGTAAGTCGTTTCTCGGGGACCACTCATCAAAGTTGACACGTGCATCTTCTTGCTTGCACTGGTAACGAAAACCACACCTATTCGAGACATAAATCCGTTTTTGTTTTCGATGCCAGGCCCAGTACTTCGGACCCATCAGCATTGGTACTCCACCCCAGAGCTTCCGCGTCATCTTCGACACTGGCTCCTCCAACTTGTGGGTGCCCTCCAAGAAGTGCCACTTCTGGAACATTGCCTGCCGTGAGTAGACTTCAACTTTACCGCTTTTAACCAACAAAAATATGAAATTTGAACCGATACGTAACATGTTCATTAAGGCTCCTTAACTTACTGCATGGGCGTCATTTGTCATCAAATGTGATATGACATCCTTTTAAGGAAAGGTTCAACTTGTCATCAAGTGACGACTAAAATTTTTACAGTGTGGATCAGTTAACCCTTTAAATTTTCTATGCTTCAGTGATGCACAAGAAGTACAACAGCCGCAAGTCGAGCACCTACAAGAAGAACGGCAAGAAGTTCGCCATCCATTACGGATCTGGCAGCCTCTCCGGCTTCTACTCTTCTGACACAGTGACCGTAAGTTTTCTGTCCCTGTCACAATTCACACAGAGCCGCTCACGACCAAGCAGGAGATTCGCGAGGAGATTCGCTTTCGAACCGAGGCCTCTCAAATGTAGTAATCGCAGATTTTTTGCTGTGTGACTTGGGAGACGGCTTCACGAAGAGGATCACTGTTTAATTTTCACGGTTTAAATCTTTTGTAGATCGGTGGCGTCTCGGCCAAGGACCAGATCTTCGCCGAGGCCACCAACGAGCCTGGCATGACCTTCGTCGCTGCCAAGTTCGACGGCATCCTTGGTATGGGATACAGGACCATCTCCGTCGGCGGTGTCACGCCCGTGTTCGACAACCTGGTCGAGCAGGGAGCCGTTGACGACGCTGTCTTCTCTTTCTACTTGAGCAGGTCAGTGATCATTTTCGCTGTGTGCACTGTAGAAATTTTGGCTGTTACTGATGTCAAAATTTGTGCGGCTAATTTGCGTCACAAGAATGTCATCGGGCTCGTTGATGACATTGGCGCGACGCCCTTGCAAAAGTAGAGGAGTTTCGATAGAAATGTTATCAATGTGTGATGATGCACTTTGGAAAACTAACAATATAACTATATAATAATATAACTAATAACTAATAGCATATATACAAGCTTAAGAAACTGCTTCGTAATTTGCGAACTGACTTTTCGAATGAGAATCTAAATAGTTTGAGTATTACACATATGCTTGAAATACTTCGTGAGTTTTTCATCGTGTGGTATTCACAGTCCTGAACTAGCGAAAAATTTTCACAGTGTGGCCGGTTATGACGCTCCACTTTGCCTTCAACACATTCACTCTCTCTTTTCAACTGCAGGGACGCCGCCTCTGGCGACAAGGGTGGCGAGCTGATCCTTGGCGGTTCCGACCCCGAGCTCTACAAGGGCAACTTCACCTACGTGCCCGTGACCAGGCAGGGCTACTGGCAGTTCGCCGTGGACGGGTAGGTCTTCTCTTGTCGACTTTCTGGAGTGTTTGACTTTCTCGATCACTGATCGAACTACAAAAATGGCTATACTGTAGATGCAAGTAAAAAATCTGCATAACTTTAGGGAGGAAAGCTGTGGAATGAAGCTACTAACGTGTGAACAAATGAGACGATGACCTATCTTAGAATAAAACAATTCCTTTAAGGCTGTTGTAAGATTAATCATCTTTGTCTCACGCCAATAAACCTGTGTGGGGTTTTTCATTTTTACTGATCTTTCTTACTTTTGAACAAATGAGACGATGACCTATCTTAGTTAAAAGTTCTTGAAAAACTGTTATTAAGATTAATCAGCTTTGTCTCACGTGAAAAATAAGCCTGAGAGAGTTTCTAATTTTTTCTAATCTTTCTTACTTTTTGACTTGATACAGCATCTCCGTCCAGGGCAAGACCTTCTGCGAGGGTGGCTGCCAGGCCATCGCCGACACCGGCACCTCCCTCATCGCCGGTCCCGTCGCCGAGGTCAACAAGCTCAACGAGCTCATCGGTGGCACCAAGATCGTCGGCGGAGAGTACATGGTGCGTGGGCTGTTGCACTATGCACAGTGGGCCAGAAGACCGGTGGAGGCGGCCGAAACTCAAGACGCGTTTTGAGCTCCTGAGTCGCTAAACAAGATTCGACCCAAACGTGTGACCCCATCAATGATTCCTCGTTCCAAGAGCAATCCATCCATTGGTGGGGTCACACGTTCGGTTCGAATCCTATTTAGCGACTCGGAGCTTAAAACGCTTCTAGAATTTTGGCCGACTCCACTGGTCTTCCGGCCCACCATGCACTGTTTGGAATAAATTGAAAAATACGAAAATACCACATTCCGTTCCGAAACTCCAGTTGAAATTTCTAAAGGCTACGTTGTTAAAAGGATATTTTAGTCCTTTAATCCGTAGAAAAGCTCAAACGGGATAGAAAAATTGAAGTTTTTGGAATTTTCTCATCAAGATTAACGGCCATTTTTATTTTTTCGAAAAGTTCTCCGGGAGTTTTTCAAAGCTTTCTTTAGCAGTGTTTAAAATACTGGTCTAATGTCAGCCTAATGCGACCACGTATAACAATTCCTTCTTACTTTTCCCCAGATCGACTGCAGCAAGCTCGACAGTCTGCCCAAGCTGGACTTCGTCATCAACGGAAAGACCTTCACCCTGGAGGGCAAGGACTACGTCCTGCAGGTAAATGTGGTTCCCCGGAAGTGTGGGCTGTACCTACGTTGCAGGTCCACTGTTGAAGTCTCCAGCATTTCGCGATGAGTCTTGCACTAATCCATTCTCTGTTTTCCTTAGATCTCTCAGATGGGCCAGTCCATGTGCCTCTCTGGTTTCATGGGTATGGACATCGCTCCCCCCGCTGGTCCCCTGTGGATCTTGGGAGATGTCTTCATCGGCAAATACTACACCGAGTTCGACATGAAGAACAACCGCGTTGGCTTTGCTGAGGCCAAGTAAACGATGTCTTTTCTGGAAGACGTTGTGTGTACATAAATAACGAGAAACGACAGAATTTGTGATTAAATTGTGATCAACTCGTAATGTTCGTGTAGTATTTTACCCAAAAAATTTAAACGGTCGAAATCAAACGTGTTCCGTGTTCTTTTCCCAAAATAAAACAACATTTGGGAACATTAAAATGACCTAATTGACACTCTCAGCCTCTTATTGACCTTGTCGTCAGCAACCAGGTAAAGCCTAATGGTAAAAACACGTAAATAAACCTGCTTGCCTGGACTCTGGAGCTCAAAACGCGTCTAGAATCTTGGCAGCCGGCGCCGCACAGTGGGCTGAGAAGCAAAAAAAGCGATAAAAATTCTAAACGACGTCAAAATCGCTACTCGGGGGTTTTTGGGTCCGAGAAACTCAAATCTGACGAAATCAAAACCCGAAAACGACCGGCAGGGGCGGATCCAGCATTTACGGGAGGGGGGTGGGGGAGTAATTTAGAAAATGCGTCCCTGAGGATTTTGGGTCCCCGAAAATCATATCTGACAAAATCGAAACCAGCAAACGACCGGCGACAGCAGCCAGCCGCCCGGCCGGCCCGGGCGCAGAATAGAAGAAATTAGCTATATAGGTATCACAATCTTTATTTTAAAATGTAGAGAATGTACAAATCAACGAACTAACGGGCTACCAAAGAGAATAAACAGTCTTGAAAATTTTATTTTCTCCCTCTCATTTTAGTTGGTTTGTAGGAATGAATGGCACTCTTTCAAGAGATCCTGAAGATCTTGATACTTAGCCAGCTCGCATGCCCTGTTGATCTCTGCCCACTCGAAGGCTTGGTGTTCCTTCGAAAGCTTCACTTCCGTCTTCGGATCCAAGAGTTCGGACAGCCAATAAACGACCACCTTGGGCTTCCCCTTCACTGGATACTGACAAAGGATTGCATTGACATGGATCAATTAAACTAGTCTCACTCAGTAGACAGACATAGTAGACAGAAATGAAAACTACATAGACACATACATGAAGCTCTTTCCTGAAGCTTTCGACGATCTTGAATTGAGTGTCTTTTAAGCCAGCTTCCTCCTCAGTCTCTCGCAGCGCAGTTTGGAGATCATTTTCACCGGGATCGACGTGGCCTGAGGGGAAAGCCGACCAGGATTAGGGTCTTCGAGCAGCAATTACATAACGTTATGGGGCTTCCGTCACCAGCACAGGGAGACTCGGGCCGAGCGTGTCAGCCCGCCAGTGGATTGCTCTCCGGACGAGGAATCCATTGGTGGGGTCACACGTTCGGTTCGAGTCCTGTTTAGCGACTCTGGAGCTCAAAACGCGTCTAGAGTTTTGCCCGGCTCAGCCGGTCTTCTGGCCCACTGTGCAGGTTACCTTTGGGAGGCGTCCAGTGGTGCTCGCCGTACGACGTCTGCATCATCAAGTACTGGATCTCGTTGGCCACGCGTCGGAACACGACGAGGCCGGCGGCGCGGACAGGCATGGCAGGATTGTCCTTTCTCGAGAACAACTTAAACGAACGCGTAAATCCGCTTGCTTCTGTCGTCTGCTGTCAAACGTTGTTTGTTGCCGCAGCAAACTTTCTCATACGCACAGTGCGCGCGCGATCACCACTGCCAACCCTCGAAAACAAAGGGCGGGCCGACCTTATTTTCACAAGTTTACGGTCAAAACGTTCGGATTAATTCAGAATAAACCGTCTATTTCATTTAAAAACTTTTATTTGTGTCTGCGGGACGGGTGAAAACAGAAAACTTGCAAGGCATTTCAAACCGCTGGAGTGGCGCACCTGGAGCACAACAAAAGCCAACAGTTTGTCTGAAAGTTGAATTATAACGTTTTCCGTTACTTAAATCCCCCCGAATCGTTTCGTATTTCGATAAGCGAATTGTTTGAACGTTTCAAGAGACTCGCGAGTCCCGAAAAGTGTGCATTGTGCGGAGCTGATGAGGTGATCGGAACCGGAAACCGACTCTGGCAGCGCCGCTACCCAACAACACCGAGAATTCAAACAACATCAACAAACGCCCAGCGTCAACGGCCCTTGCGAGTTGCCTAGCGCGAGCGTCTCTTGCGACTTCATCGCCCGGAGTGTGTTTACATCGTTGGAAATGGCATCTTATGTCGTGTCGCCGTCGCCGCAGTGGAGGTACCCCGTGGAGAACGAGCAAAGCCGAAGTGAGTACTCGATAGAGAGCATTGAGATGTCCCGATAAGTCCAAGGCGTCCTCGGTCGGTGCAGTCTCGGAGGCCGGTTCTGCATTGTTGCGGCCGCGGCGTCCCCCGTGTCATTGTAACCTCTGTTCCGGCGGGGTTGATCTGTGCTGATCAAGGATTTTCTTCGTCTCCTGTCTAGATATGACGACCCTGAGCAGCAACAACTATCCCTCCAGCAACGGAAATTACCTGAGACCGAGGGTGGTCTACAGCAAAGGGCCCTGCCCCTTGTCCATGCCCAACCTGTCGGCCCCTGCTTCGCCCCGGGCCTCATCCCTATCCAACATCATGATGGGCTTCCAAGAGAACCAACGGTTTGAAAAATACTCCCGTAAAGTGTTCATTGGAGGCCTGCCTCCTGACATAAATGAAAGTAAGCGTGGTTTCTTGTTTGCTTTTCCAACAGCAAGATATTTCAGTTTCGATCATTTTCGTCCTTCAACTTGTGTTAATATTTTTTTGCAGAGGAGATTTACTCAGCATTCAGACGTTTTGGTCCTTTGACCGTCAATTGGCCTCAGAAAGGAGAAACGAGACCCCATTACCCACCTCGAGGCTATGCATTCCTCATATTCCAGGTAATAAAAAAATTCAATTCACAGTTATGTTGAAATTTTACTAGTTGAAATATTTTTAATTGGCCTGTTTGTCCTCTTTGGCTTGGTAGGAAGAAGAGTCTGTGCAGCTGCTCATTGATGCCTGCATACAGAAACCTGCTGAGACGCCTCGTATGTCAGAGAGGTCCCGCTTGCCCCTAGTAGCGCAAGCCAATGGCATTCCACAGAGGCTCCAAGCGTCTCAACCACCCGTTGTCGTCCAGCTTCCTGTGCTCACTCTGCAGCCCCAGCTGTATATCAGTGTCTCATCACACCTCCAGCCCAACAAGCTTGTGCAAATCCGACCATGGAATCTGACTGATGCAGAATACACTTTGGATGACTCTGTGCCTCTAGATCCTCGCAAGACAGTCTTTGTTGGAGGTGTTCCCCGACCCTTCAAAGCAGGTATTTTAAGATTTGGTCTCTATGTTTGCCATTTAAAAATATTTTTTCATGTTAAGAACTGGTGTTAATTTCACTCATGTTTTCATTTCAGTTGAACTTGCTTGCTTGATGAATGATCTCTTTGGCAATGTCTGCTGCGCTGGTATTGACACTGACCCAGACTTGAGGTATCCCAAAGGAGCTGCCCGGGTTACTTTCACTACCCGTGAGAGCTACCTCAGAGCTATTGAAGTGAGGTTTGTGGAAGTCCAAATGCCAGATCAGAGGAAAAGAGTAAGTGTTTGTCTTATTTCAGTTAAAATATTCTTAAGTTTTGTGTTTTAAGGCAACTAATTTTGGTTTCAATTTCAGATGGAAGTGAAACCATTTGTCCTGGATGATCAGTTATGTGACCAATGTATTGACATTGACAGAAAAAGTGGCCCATACTTTTGTGGCAATCTAATCTGCCTTCAGGTAAGACATGAATACTTCAGTTAAAAATGTGTAGTGTGCTGCACCAAAATCCTTTTGTTTTCATAAAATTATTTTTATTTATTTTTTTCAGTACTATTGTGAATTTTGCTGGTCTCAAATTCATTCTGAAGATGAAAAGATGTTCCACAAACCCATTGTGAAGGAGTGGGCTGACCGCCCCAGAACATTAGCATACCGTCGTTGCTGAGAGTGAGCTGCTGTCACATCCTGTCTGTCATCAATACCATTATGAACTCTATGTAGTTGGCAGGAGTATATTACATTGTTTTATGTGTATTTGTTGTTGGAGGTGACTTTCCACCTTAATTTCATTGTTTAGCTTCTTGTTTTATTTTAATTAATTTTCTACATGTCATGGAAGCATTTAGTCCCCTTTTTAAAAAATGAATTTCCAGCTGTACCAGAATTGAAATGTTAGTTTATTTATCTTGCATTCTATTCACTTATTTTGGCCAAATGTTAGTAGGCTTCTACCGTTCTTGAGATGCCTATGCCTATATTGTTAGGATTGTCGCTCTAGTCCTGCAATTTCTTCACATTCAAGTGCTTTTGTTCCTTTCGTTGTTGTTTTTTGTTTTAAGCTTACAAAATGGCAGTCAGCCTATTTATGTTTATTTATGTTACCATAATATTTTAATGAATTTTCCCATCTCTGTAAGTGTTTGGAGTAAGAAATGAATTTTCTCTGACTGGCATAAAACTTCCTGCCTGTGAAGTTACAGAGCCTCTAATGAACTATTGACCTGTAATTAATGAACTACATGGTGTTACAAAATGTATCCCAAGTACAGTGTCAATGTTATGTTAATGAACTAATTTAAATTGAGTCAGTATTATAACTACCTGTTTCAATGAATTTTAAAGAGTTATTTAAATGTTTGTTAATCTCAAATACCTTATATTGAATACTTTGTTGTATCTTAAAAGTTTATTTATATATTGTTTATTCTAGTACTCCTGCAATGATTGATAGTAATTGGCTGACATGTTGAATTTTAAGAGGTAAAGTGAGTGCTGTGTTCTTGATTCTCCAGCAAGGCTTTGCTCTGTAATTGTGGTGCGATGGGTTCTTCCTCTCAGTTATTGTTTCCATCAAAGCTAGTCCCCATGGATGTTGCTTAGCAAAAACTTTGTATGTTCCTTTTAATAACATGATTTTAATTCGTTTATTGACCAACCCATTTCTACTTCTGTGAAAAATGTTTCACTTTTGACTCGATTTCCTGTTTGTATTTCAAAATGATTGGACTGTCTCCAAGATATTGTTTTTAAAAGTCCGTTTTTTTTTGCACTGCTCTTTGAATGAGGTTTTAAATTTAATGACATTTCCTTTACTTTCCTTAATTTTGTAATTTTTCAATTGAATGTATGGTTTGTCCGTGTTTTTTTAAAAACTTGTAAAGTGGTCTGGAATCTTCTGGAATGCTGCAATCAACATCTTCTTCCTCTGTCTGTTCCAATTAATACTATTGTCTTCCAACTAGGATAAGTTTCTTCATTTGTGTATTTGCAGATCGTTTGTTTGATTGGTCGCACATGCAACTCACTAATAAGCCTTTGTAATAAAAAAGGAAAATTGACATTCTGCCTGTCTTTTATTGTCTCCCAGATCAAAACCAGTCACCCCACTTACGCCTTGATTCAAACACATGACGCTTATCATCGGTTCAAAAAGGGGGGAGGGAAGGAGGGGGGGCTTTCCATGCCCAACTGGCGCCTGATAGGGAGGCAGCTCAGCAGCATTTTCCGGCTGCGAGGAGACGCACGGGCAGAAATTGCGACACAACAACTTGAGACCAGTCATCCACGCCACTGCCCTTGAGGGACACTCGGGTCGTTCTGCGTCCTCCAGGAGCGTGCAGATGCGCACCCATGTGCAGACGGCCGCACAGTGGGCCAGAAGACCGGTGGAGGCGGCCAAAGCTCTAGACGCGTTTTTGAGCTCCAGCGTCGCTCAATGGGACTCGAATCGAACGTGTGACCCCACCAATGGATTGCTCTGCGAACGAGGAATCCATTGGTGGGGTCACACGTTCGCTTCGAGTCCTGCTTAGCGACTCTGGAGCTCAAAACGCGTCTAGAGTTTTGGCCGCCTCCACCCGTCTTCTGGCCCACTGTGGGCCGGTACGGCGCACCGCTGATGCCGAAGCGTCGCTCCGTCTCTGTCGCACTCACGGGGCGTCCGGTAGGGGTGCGAGAGAGACAGAAAGTGCGCGGGGCCGCGAAGCGCGATGCCGCCCCCGAAATGCGGCGCCACATTAAATGCGTTTCTGCCGGCGCATACACGGCGCGACAAGTGGCCACGGCGAGGTGCGTCTCATGGAATGGCATTCACGGCCAGTCGCTCTGTCTCTCTCGCACTCGTGGGCCGACACGCGCGTTCCGCGGGGGTGCGAGAGAGACAGAAGACAAGGGCGCTCGTTCGGGATGTGACTGCAGCCGCGACAGCTTCAGCGTGCTTCAGCGCCAGAGAGACGGGGATCGGTGTATCATTCGACTGCTGGCGTCGCGTCCGCGGACTTGGTCACGGTCCGCACTGCCGCGGCACTGCCCACACGCATCCGGTACACCGGTAGTGACACCTGTTGAGGGCCCCCACGAGGTGAGTCGAGTCGCCAGCAGTGTAGTGGTAGTGTTCGTCCAGTTCGCCGGTCAGAGGCCCCCGGCTCCAGCAGCTCCAGCCCTGCTCCAGCGCATCGCGGGCCAGAGGACATGAGTGCGACAGTCTTCGTGCGGTCTGCCGAAGAATCGTTTTTCTTCGCTGCCTTTCTCGCACCCTTAAGGAACGCTCGTTTCTTCGCTCGCTCTCTCTCGCACTCCTGAGGAACGCTCCACAGTGTCCCAGAAGACCGGCGCCGGCGGCCAAAACTCCAAACGCGTTTTGAGCTCCAGAGTCGCTAAGCAGGACTCGAACCGAACGTGTGACCCCACCAATGGACTCCTCGTTCGGAGAGCAATCCATTGCTGGGGTCACACGTTCGATTCGAGTCCCATTTAGCGACTCTGGAGCTCAAAACGCGTCCGGGATTTTGACCGCCTCGACCGGTCTGCTGGCAGGCCGGCTGGAAACGCCCGGCGGGTAGGCTGTCCCGTCGAGCGCGGGTGCACTGTGGGAGCTGCGGTTGCCTAGCCAGCACGGCGCTCTAGCCGCCGAGCCGGCAGCAGCGGCCGGCTCGGGGTGGGAGTGAGTCATCACAGCAGCAGCGGGCAGCGTTTGCGATCGGTCAGCACAATTGCAGTTTCTGCGAGGCCGAGGGGCGAAGCACAGTGGGCCAGAAGACCGGTGGAGGCGGCCAAAACTCTAGACGCGTTTTGAGCTCCAGAGTCGCTGAATGGGACTCGAACCGAACGTCACGGTGACCGTGTGACCCCACCAATGGATTGCTCTGCGAACGAGGAATCCATTGGTGGAGTCACACGTTCGGTTCGAGTCCTGTTTAGCGACTCTGGAGCTCAAAACGCATCTGGAGTTTTGGCCGCCTCCACCGGTCTTCTGGCCCACTGTGCGAAAGCCAAGCGCAACTGCTGGCAGTTCAGTTTTCTTAGTCACTCTCGGTTGAGTCAGGCCCCACGCGTGCCTTGAGACTGCCGTTGCGTGACAAACGGGACGAGCACTGAGAGACGGTCGGTCTTTCCGCGGACCAATTCGCCCATTTTTGCCTGTTTTTGTTTTAGAGTGTGCCGCCCTGGTCCTTGGAAAATCCCTCCGGTGATGCAAGCGCGCTGCGCTGCGCTCAAGGGCCGTCAGAGCCGCGCCCCGAAGGGCCGGGGCCACCGCAGACTGATTCCGAGAGTCGTCTTCGTCGCTCTGTCTCTCTCGCACCCATGCGGTACACCCCACGAGTGAGAGAGAGAGAGAGAGAGACAGCGCGACGAAACGACTCTCGGAATCAGCCTGCAGGGCCAGAGGCACGCCGCGGCGTGTTTACACAGCGTTAATGGATTCAGCGCCATATCAATGGAAAAGGGGGGCGGGGCACAGTGGGCCAGAAGGCCGGTGCAGGCGGCCAAAACTCTAGACGCGTTTTAAGCTCCAGAGTCGCTAAACGGGCCTCGAACCGGACGTGTGACCCCACCGATGGATTCCTCGTTCGGAGAGCAATCCATTGCTGGGGTCACACGTTCGATTCGAGTCCCATTAAGTGACTCTGGAGCTCAAAACGCGTCTCGAAATTTGGCCGCCTCCACCGGTCTTCTGACCCACTGTGCGGGGCAGCAGAGTTCGTCGCGGTTGGCCGCGGGGAAACCCGGTATCCCTCTTGACCGACCCGAAAGGCTTCGACCGCGAGGAAAGTGTCTCGAGAGCTTTGCCCTCCCGGACCGTAATGTTTCGGAAAGGGCCGCCGATGCCGAGCGGTGCCGAAGGATCTCTCTCTCTCTCTCTCTCTCTCTCTCTCTCTCTCTCTCTCTCTCTCTCTCTCTCTCTCTCTCGCACTCATGGGGCGTCCCGGAAAGGTGCGAGGGACACAGCGCCAGGAGGGAATCGCTCGCTGCTGAAGACTGATTCCGAGATTCGCTTCCGTCGCTCTGTCTCTCTCGCACTCATGGGGCGTCCCCTGCGGGTGCGAGAGAGACAGAGCGACGAGTCTGCTGGACGGTCTGCGCGTCCCGCCGCGTGGCCGGATAGCATAAGTACTACAGCACACTTGTTTGAGACGGTTAGATCGCGGAGCGGTCTAGCGGTGTGCGTCGCGGAGCCGCCGCTCCACTGTATCATCGTCAGCGGACAGCACCGCCATGGGCACCCCAGGGGCGTCGTCGGCGTCCTCGCAACCGTCGGCCCGCCTCGTCGCCGTCCTCGCGATCGCAATGCTCGCCGTCCATAGTGCAGGTACGTGCTGGGCCGCCGTTCGGATCCTAGGCTCACACAGTTGGCCAGAAGACCGTTGGAGGCGGCCAAAATTCCAGACGCGTTTGGGGCTCCAGAGTCGCTAAATGGGACTCGAAGTAAAGTTGTGACCCCACCAATGGATTCCTCGTTCGGAGAGCAATCCAATTGGTGGGGTCACACGTTCGGTTAGAGTCCCATTTAGCGACTCTGGAGCTCAAAACGCGTCTAGAGTTTTGGCCGCCTCCGCCGGTCTTCCGGCCCACTGTGCGATGGTCAATGGATTCGGCACTGAGATCGTCTCCTTCCTCTGAAGGCGCAGCGAGCGTCCTTCGCGCGGCACCGAGGGCCGCCTCTGCCGCCGCCGAGCCGAGCGCTGCGACTGACTCGCCGCTGCTGGAGTCGACGCTGGCGACGCTGGCGACGCAGGGCGAGGAGCTGGACGCCGCCACCCTGCAGGCCCTGAGCGCCCTGAGCAGGCTGGGCAGCCTCCAGGACGACGCCGGCACGCTGGAGATCCAAGTGCCCGGCGACGTGTGGGGCCTGGCGGACTCGCTGCTGCGCGACGGCAACAAGGTAACAGTGGGCCAGAAGACCGGTGGAGGCGGTCTCAACCCCCGACGCGTTTTGAGCTCCAGAGTCGCTAAATGGGACTCGAACCGAACGTGTGACCCCACCAATGGATTGCTCTCCGAACGAGGAATCCATTGGTGGGGTCACACGTTCGGTTCGAGTCAAGGTGGGCGTGACAGGGGCAGGGTAGGCCGCCGTCTCCACTCCGGTGTGTTGCAGGCCGGGTTGGTGGCCTACCTGACAGGCGCTACAGTGCCCCTGCAGTGCGTTGCCCCTATCTCTTGCGTAGTGCTTTGTACATTGTTTCATGTCAAGATTTTGACTCTGGCTCTTGCCTCTCCCCAGCCAAGCGAACGGATTTCCGTTCCATTCCTGCCGTCTATTCTGCCTCACGTGAACACCTCATGCTCCTGCCAAAATTGGCAATGTAGCTGCTGTGCTACGGTGGAAATCACTCCTCTGAAGAGAAACAAAACAGGTCCGAGTCCATGACATTGACAGGTTGACACTTTCGGTAAAATGATTCAATATTCACTAGTTTGAATTCCTTGGCAGGGTGTGCAACTTTGTCTTATGTAAAAGACCAACTGGCGGTTGTTCTTCGATTGTCACTCAATAACAGGACTCTAGCTGAGAGAGAGTTGATATCAGGTAATGTTCAAAATTTTCGTCATCAAAGAAGAAAGCAGGGCGATAACTTGCTATGTTTTACAGGATCGCATCCTCCTCCATTCTGCTTCCCAGTGCCCCAGCTACCAGTCATTACAGTGTGTCTGCGTTTTAGCAATATCAGCCTAACAAATGATGCTAAAATTCAGGTAAACACGTCGCATCCTTGAATCTTTACTGGTAGCTTTCTGAATGAAAAAAAAAATACATGTTAAAATTATTAAAAATTACAGGCATGTGCTGCAGTAGAAATGGGGCTTGTCTTTACGTCTCCCTTGATTCGGCTCCGATTTGGATGTCTTCGGATTGGGCCAGGGGGTGTTGGCTGGTCTAGCAAACCTGTTACTCATTCATTGAACTCAGGGGCTGATATTGAAACAGATGCATTGCAGCAATTCGCAGCTGCTATAAATGCCACAGACAAGGATCAGCAATTTTTACTTCTCCAATCTATTTTAAGGCAAGACAGTGGCGTGTTTAGTGAACCTCAACCGGTTCAGCTCTCAAGAAGTTCCAAATCGACATGGCCAAACTATCAGCAAAGAATTCGGTACAGTTAAACAGATTATTTGTTATAACATTTGTGTATATTATGTAAATTTGAAACCTATGATTGATAAATTGTGCTAATAAACAGGATGATACCTGACTAGAAGAGCCCTTCCAACAAACTTGATAGGAAATAGCACAAGAAACAAATTTTCTTAACACATTTATTCTTGTGAAATTTCATAACAAAACAAACGTGCTCAGTAAATAAATATTTTAAAATCACAAACATAGAAAACATCTTCCAAGAATTATCAAAAGTTTTATAAAATTGTGCATCACACATTACATTAAACGAGAACAAGATCAGAAAGACAACCACTCTGTGCATAACCGTAAGGCACTGAAAGCTACAGGGGTAGAATACATTCGAATAAAAGCACAACCACACATAAGGCACATTATTGATTCAAAATTCAATTATTTTGGTTTCAAAATAAACCTGGGAAACAAGACAAGAAGACTTTTTCCTAAGCCACTTTGTTTGACTAGTTCAAATTTCCTTAAATAATGACTAGTAAGAAGGGACAAATGCAGTGCTGTAGGTCTGCAGGCTGCACTATTTGCTGGCATCTTGAGATCCTGATGTTAGGTTCTGAACTATATTACTCAAGCTGGCGACCTGGAAAACAAAGATGATAAACAACAATGAAATTGAAAATATCAGAAAAACAAGTAGAGTTTGGGTGTTTAGGAAAATTTGGTGGTGGTGACTTACCTCTTTCTTATAGATAGAGTTCAAATTAAATTGAACTCTGAGGAGTTCTCTGCATTTGTCCAACTCCCATTGGGTGTCACTGTTTCCAGAAGTTACTTGAAATTGAGGACTTAATCTGGCATTGGCTACAGAAGCTTCTGGAACTAGGGCTTTATTTTCTTGAGCTGTATTTGGAAGACCCTAAAATATGAAATTCTCTTAATTCAAGTAACCCTTCTCCTTAATTCACATAAAAATGGGACTCTGATTACCTTGGTAGTACTCTCTCCCTCGAAGACAGATGGAGGAGGCACCGGTGTAGAGGAGGAAGACACTGAGCTGGTAGGAATGCACAACTCTAGAAATCTTTCCTGAAGAGAACAGTGAGACCCCAAAACTCCGGGAAAAGGAACTGAAGGTTGTCGTATGGCAGTTTGCTCCAACAATGCCAAGCAGGCATCACCGACTCGAGGTCGAGGGGTACTTGGATGCGAATGCGGGTGAGTCGGGGTCAAGAACTGACTTGTTCTTGCTGTTAGTTGGGGAGTGTGGAATACAGGCCGATTTGACAAAGGAAGAATAGGAGATGCAAGAAGGTTGCTTCCATGAGTACTGCTGGACATCTCTTTAAACTCTGAACCAGCCTTTACTTCCTGTTAATAAAAAGAAATAGAACTTTCAGAAAAGGAACAATTAGAACCATTATTATTAATTTTCTAATGTAATTTTCTAACTTGTGATCTTTGTTGCAGCTGCTGTTGCTCTTGTAACTTTTGTTCCAGATCAGATTTAGATTTGGATAATTCTTCTGCGAGACGATTGCATTCACTACGTACTTCAATCAACTGTTGACTCAATTTCTTGCGCTCTTCATTTGGATCACTGAGTTCCATCCGCAACTTCAAACATTCACTTTGAACTTTGGTGTGCTCATCTCTTAGTGCATTACGTTCTTCTTTGGAATCAAGAATTTTTCCTCGCAGGTCTGCAACTTCTGCTTGAGTATTGCTGATCTCATTCTGAAGACGAGACTGCTGCAGTTTCAAGCTTTCCAGCCTTTTCTCAATCACAGAGTTCTCTTCTGAAATGGTTGATTCTTCATGCAAACTGACCTGAGATTTTAGGTTTTGCTTCACCTGCGAACAGATTACACAATGCTTTATTGGTCTTTACACCATATTTTAATGTCTAGTAAAGGTCTATTGATGGTGTATGTACCTCATTTGGGTCACCTCTGAGGCTAGTTCGAGGATCTGCAGCTCCCGTAGTTAGTTGGAGGAGACGATTACTATGCTCCTTCAATACTGCATTTTCTCTCTATTCAAACATGTTAAAATTATTGTTTCAATATTTAAAAAAAGGAAAAATCTAAGAGAGAAAGCAAATAGTGAAAGCAAGATTATTTTACCTGGGCATCATTTAATTGCTCTTGAATTTCTCGCATTGAAGAGCAAGCTTGAGTCAGCTTCACTATCTCCTGCTGCAAGTTTGTGCTTTTTTGTCTTTCTTGCATGAGAGTTGAACACATTTCATCTGAGAGAATGTTAATACACTTTATAAGAAAAAGGTATGCAAAGCAAATTGGTGTCAAACGAAGTACACTGTACCTTGATCTCTGGCAGCTAGGGTGAGAGCTGATTTACAGGCCTGAAGTTCTCTCTGAACTAATTGGTATTCTTGTTGGAGTGAAATCATGGCACCTTCTTGCTGCTTATTAATTCGACGAGCTTTGATTAATTCAACATTTTCTGCAGTTTCTTGTTCTAAGTGAGCTCCAAGTTCTCTTTCCAGCTCAAGTATTCTCTTTTGACTCTGTTCACTTGCAGCCACCATTTCCTTTTGAAGAGTGCTTATCCTTTCCTGAAGGTGAGCCACTTCTTCACGGAGGGCAGTGTTTGCTTTGGTAAGTTCATTTTGAGTCTTCTGTGCAATGCTTGCACCTACTTCTCTTTGGTTACTGGTGCTACGGCTTGTACTGCGGTGGCGACTTTGACTTCGACTCTGATTCACAGAGTGACCAATGTCAGACAGAAAATCTTCATCCCTCCCACAGATATTGTGTCTGAAATATAAAACAGAATTCAGTTATATTTTCTATGAAACAACAGTTTTCTTTTGAAGGTTTGCCAGGTTTGGAGGACTTACTCTGCATGACAACTACGACTACATCGGTGAGATCTGGGTCTTTGTGCTTTGGAAAGAGCTGCTGAATGCAAACGCGTATGGGAGGTGAGTTGACCTCTTAATACAGTCAGTTTAGAACGAAGTGCTGTTTCGTTTTGTTTGAGCTGCTTCAACTGTCTTTGGTCTTCTTCTCGATCAATGGAGTCAATACATTTGTGATCTCTGGACAGTCTCATAACTCTTGTGGCCATGCTGCAAACAGAAGAGCCAAGTGTTCAAGATACTGTACCTAAATAAAGCAGAACTAAATAAGTAGATACCAAACTTACACTTTGTATTTGCTATCCAGATTATTGAACTTTTTTTTAATGTCAATGTTTTCATCGTGTAGCTGATAATACAAATCTTCTAAGTCACTTCGACTCAGTTTGGCAACATTCTGCAATTGATTGCAATGCACATCTGTAACAAACGAAAACTCAAGAAATTTTAACCACTCTTAAAGGAGGCGTTGGGAGACGCAGGGAAAGGAATGTTTTAAACGAGGAAGATCAAGTGATTACCTTTAAAATCACTGCCACAGTTCAATGAATGGGCCGACGATTGGTCGAAGTCGATACTGTCAGTCATGATATACTAGAGCTACACAAAGCAAGCAGAAATACCATTCGAAATAAATAATCATGCCCCAGCATTGTTGTGGACTAGATGCTCCTGAATACTACATTGGTTTATTTCTAGCATAAGTACCTTTCTACTCAAAAACAGTAACAGTACATCTTCGAAATGCAGGAGGCTGTAACACTTTTACGATGATTCCCGTCGTACATTTCGAATCTCTATTTCCAGACCTTCCTGCAAGTTCCCTTGAAAGATTTGTTTGTTTGTCTGGAGGTTCTGGTTTGTTGTTGTGTCGTCTGTCGTCTGTCGTCTGTCCGTCACGGCCATTCCGATTCAACCGGTTTTGATTTTCAGTTTCGGGTCCAAAGACTAGCTCAAGATGTACGGAAAAATATTTACATTGAACTTTCTCGCATTCCGTTCTTCAACCTGCTTCAAAACAGTCCGTCAGGTCAAAAACTGGTCAAAAATAACAACTTCTTTTTCATTTTCTGGTGAAATGTTGGTATCTGCTAGGAGCGACGTTCACTTGTCGTCAGTTCGATTTTCGAGTTGGCGCGGTCCGCACTGGCAGTTAGCATTTCGTCTCCAACCATCAACATTCCGGACAATTCTACGTTGTTCTCGTTCAGAGATTGATGAATTAACTGTATTTCGAGCCTCAAGATGTCTCACAAGGACATTTATTACTCGGAGAAGTACAACGACGACCACTTTGAGTACAGGTGAGGACGAAATGGGGTGGAAATCATTGAATGTGGGTGGTTCTTGGAGGCTACGAACCTACCGGCGTCTTGCTTTATTGTCATCGAAGCAGTTCTAAACGTTACCGCTGTAGTCTGGACTTCAACTTAATTGCGGGCTCGATCCCCTGTCATGTTCAGACCATGTCCATTCTTTCAGAATTAGAGCTTTAGTGTCGCCAAGGCACGTTTGTGTGGTGAGACCTTACCATGCCTCCTTTGTTTCAAGGACTGGCTTGTTTTTCGGACGGGACGAATTGATCGTCGTTTCCACGTTTTCTCTCAAGCATTTCATGTTTTGTCGAGGTTTTGGATGTCACGGCAGTGTTCGTGAACCGAAGAAGCCTTCTGGAGCGTCCCTAGCCGCTCCTCTTTAATCAGTACTAAATTTGCAAGGGGTTAAGTCGCGTGCACGGGCAACTGCACCTTCATTCTACTACACTTCATTTTCGTTGTTCAAATTCCGTTCAGATGTGTTTTGTTGGCATCTGCATCAGCTTGTTAATTAGTGTGTGGGACTCTCCATTCTTTGGTCTTGTCGCTGTCTCATTCTTTATTCGCTCGTTGCAGGCATGTTGTGCTACCGAAGGGCATGCTCAGTAAAATCTCCACAACTCACCTTATGTCAGAGGAAGAATGGCGCAGAATTGGAGTACAGCAGAGTCGAGGGTGGATCCACTACATGATTCACAACCCAGGTATGTAGCTGTTTTCTACCTGTGCAGTATATACAGAACTCAAAATTTCAGTTTTGCTGTTTCCAAAGCTATTCATGAACTGTGTTGGATCACTTAAACTTAGCTCTGCCAGGCTCTTCTCCTGATCTTACAAGTGTTCTCGGAATCCTTTGGGAACAGATGTGCATTTGGTTTGCTTTGCCTTGCCTTCATTTTGGGTTGACTGAATTTCATTTTCAGTAAACATTCCATTCTCAACTGAATGTATTCTTTTTTTTTTTTGCAGAGCCCCATGTTCTTCTTTTTAAACGACCACTTCCAAAAGATGAACAAAAGTAATTCTGCTCTTCTTTTCCTGTCCAATCACATTTAAAATCGCAGGGTTTTCTCAATTGTACAAATCTTCACCCTCACTTCCCATTCTAAACTTATCCTGTATTAAAATGTGCTTCAGTTCTTTTACTTCAGAGATTTATGTGTTTTTTAAAGTTTTAAGGAACTAATTTTATTACCATGTTGCATTTTAAGTTATCAGTTACTTTTATCCAAATTCATGGAAAGATTCTCTTTGAATGAGTGGTTTGTGACAGGAAATGGAAAATGTACATATCTATTTATTTTTGACAACTGTGCCCTGCTCCATTTTGTATATACACCTGTCATTAAGTTTCATTAAAGTAAGTGCTTCACCATCATAAGGTTTAGTAATTTGTCCAGCTCTTTGGACTAGAATTGGACCCTTTCATTTTAATACGTGCTATTGCGTTGAAGTGGTGAATCATAGTTCAGTGAGCTAGATGGTTAGTTATCTGCCTGAGGCAGATGTATTTTTTTAAGTTTGAATAAATTGCCATTTCTCTTAGAAAGTTTTCTTTATCACCCAAATCATTTTTCTTACACCACTTGAGATAGTTAAGGTAAAAGACAGACATGGCGAATAATAAATATTTATTACTTACAAATATAATACCTAAGTTATAGATCCAGTTAAACTTCCTGTTAGACTTTTACCAGTACATTGTCTGCTAAACCATCTATTGAAATCCAATCTCAAGAGAAGTTGAGCAAGATGTGTGCCACAAGGTTGAGAACGCAAACTTGCTAGCAGCTGTAATAAGAAACTGACCAAGTGGTCGAGTTCTCTGCACAGCAAAGTAATTTCATCCTCTTGGTCAATTGACAACTCAGTTTCTCCCCAAGAGGCAACAGAGTTGCAGAATCTCTCACACAATCTGAGCAGCCCAGATAGGCTGTTGTGAACCTGTGAGACAAAGCTTACTGAAAAGTAACTCTAAAAACCATTATTGAATTTTTCCAAACCTGAGTGAGTACTTACAGGGTTGTCCTTAAGAGATTCTGGCTTCTGGTATGAAGTTGCAGAGGGTTCATTCTGTGCCTAAAGTTAAAATAGCTTTATAAGAATAGTAGTCTTGATAAAAATATTTAAGAAGATCAGTGCTGAAGTGTACTTACAGATCCAAGCAACAGGAATGTTTGGCTTAAGGTGCTGGCTAAAAAATTCATGTGGGCATGCCGGAGAGCTTCAAAATCTCTGGTGGATTCCACAGCATTTTGAAATATTGTCCACTGACTTTCAAGAACATCAACTTGCAAGTAGTACTGAAGGTGGTCCACAATAAACATGAGCCATGTGCGTATTTTCCAGATTCTTGAATCTTGCCATCTGAGAAATACATCAGTGTTAAAATATTGATAAAAGATCTTCATCCCAAATGACGTACATCAAGAAGAGATACCTTTGAGACTTGTTTGTCATTTGAAAGGTCCATAAGTGATGAAGCTGCCTCTGAGTTTTTTTCACACGCAGTAGAAAGCCAAATAATTGGTTGTAACTATCTAAAACCTCAGGAGTGAAAACTAGGTGTAATGGCCAGCTCACACGATAATGAAGGACTAATGCAGTCCAGCCATTGTTTACTGTAATGGATCAAAACAGATTGTTATAGAAAAGAAACAAATAATCAATCTTACCTTTTTGATCGTCTGTTTTCAATAAATACTTTACCTGCAAGAGTGGTTGAGCTACAGTCTGAAGTGCCAAAGTAAAATTTATCAATCTTCATTTCTTCTTCACTACTTAAGAGAATTTTATGGGCAGCACTTCGGAACGCTTGATTAATCTCTGAAATATTTTGGAAAAGGATTTTCATTCAACAACTTTTATTGAATTTTTTATACATTTCCATCAAGTGCTTTAAGCACACCAATAAATACCTCTACTGAAGTTTGCAGAAGGGGACCGATCGAGTATACTTTCAGCTACTTTTATGAATTCAAGGAACAGTTCACCTCGTCCCAACAAAAACATATCTTTGATCAAACGCATCTGCATGGGTAGCTGAGCCTGTTCTACAGCAAGCTTCCACAGTTGCTGCAAACAAAATACAGTAAGACAAAAAAAAACACTAGAAAACTATTTCAACACCACAACAGGACAAAAGAAGGCCCTGAAAATTCATACCTCAGTTATAAAGCCTCGGATAATTTCCACTGTCTCATCCAAATAACCTATGTTAAGAAGAGAAGACTGGCTGATTTGGCTAAGGCGTTCAAAGTATTGTTGACCGCACTGATCCCACAAGGCAGGGTCCATATCATTGCGGCCCAAGATTGACGCACTGCTTGCATCTAAAATGATGGGGGTGAAAATACACTACTGCATCTTCAAAGAAATTTCATATCTTAACAATAGAAGCAACAGAAACAAACCTGCATTTCTATCCCTAGGATCATTACTTATCATCACAATAGTTTGCCCAATGAAAAGTATTTTATTTGCCAATGACAAGGGAATATAGCTGGGCAATAAATTTGGAGCAATCTTGTACTCCTACATTCATAAAAAAATTAAAAGGAGAGAAAATTGTTGAAGGAATAAGCAAGTAGAAACAGTAAAGACAACACTAAAGTGAAATAAAAATTTACCATGTAAGAAGAGCTCATAGGGTGATTGCTCACCGCCTCAGCAGGTTGAATAAAAAATTCGTGGAGGGAATCTTTCAACACCCCATGCAGCACCCAGCTTGAAAGTTGTTTGAAAAAACAAGTGTGGCATCTTAGAAGAATTCTGAAAAAAAAACACAATGATCTATTCTATAGGAATCTACCCTGAAACATCCGTGCCTTGAAACAAAGCTTAATTTACTCACTTTTTCAAAGCCTCTTCAACTTCACTTACAGCAGTTACCAAATTTTGATACAGCAACTGTAACAGCTGACACCCATGCAGTTTCTGAGTTGTGACCTAAGAATACACAAAAAAAGACAAGCAGTGCTTTAAGTTAAAAGAGGTTCTTGATACCACAGTAAAAACTTATTTAACATACTTCTCTGATGAGTGTGTTCAAGGCTTGGAAAAGAGTTCCGTATGGAGTTACTCTGTATAGCACATAAATGAGTGAACAATGAGGATCAGACAAAAATCTTGACTCGAGCTGGACAATTTCTTTGTGATAAGGGACAAGGGCTTCTTCGATGCCGTAGCAGAACGCCTGCAGATAGAGCCCAGGCTTCAACGCTTCTTTAGGGTCATCTGCAAAGTTTAAGAATAAGCGATAAGTTCACATAATATTCTAAGGTTGATGGCAACCAAACAAGAAGACCTTATCTCACTTTGATAAGGTAAAGGCTTCAAAACTCTGGTTTGATCTTTGTGTACTTCAACAAAGTTCCTGAGCTGTCGATATTCTGCTGCTATTTTCAGTATTTTTTCAATGAGACCTCGTTCTCCGGGATGAATGAAGGCAGAAACTTCTACCATCTGAAAAAAATCAAAACGAACTCACAGAAAATTTTTGAGACACTTACATAAAGAAATGCAAAAGAAATGAAACTTGCTACACACCTCAATTGCGGTGTCCAGCAAGCCTCCAGGAAAGCCTCTTAGGCTGAGTAACAGTTCGTGTAGCATTTTTGTCTGGTCAGTTTAAAGACAGTAGGGCACACATTAACATACTAAGATGCTGAAAATCGAGGGATGAACATAGATTTAAAGTATAGTATATCACACTGGCCTTTATGGCAAGGAAAACATTGCTACCTTAACCTACCTACTCTAACAGAAAGCTTGAATTGTGACGACAGCAAGGAACCAACACATACACAGCCAGGGACATGGTATTCCTAAGCGAAAACGGTTTCAAAACAATAGTTCAATCAGAGGATTCTCCAATGATTCATGTCATTTTGACAGTAAGAAGCCACAATAACAATTCATTTCCATTTGACAGCTACAACGACGAACTGCGCGCCTTAGTGCGAATACCCAGCTTTGCCTGCGCGTTATTTGCACGACGGTTCTGCTCTGCCGATAGCCATGCGGTTCGCTGAACGCTGAAATTTCGAAGAATCTGTGATTGTTGAGTTGCATTTTCTCGTCTCGCCAATCTTTGTTGAACGTCGCGATTGCGGAAGCTGACTGAAAACTTTCGCGGTAAGCACGTCTTGACGCATTTCCCCACTTGGCGGCGCGTCTTGCGTTCTGCTATCGTCGACAAAGTGTTTGCGCGGTTTGTTTTCATGTGCCTGCAGCCAAGGCTCGCCGTGACAATCAAAGAAATCACTCACGGTTTTGTTCCTCATGCCGCTGCAGTGTAATTTAAAATCAAGTTTAATTTCGAAAGTGATCAATGATTTTTTAAACTCACGACTGCGAAGTTTTAGTCTGAAGCATATGTAGGTTATGTCCGTGAGATATTTTGAGAATTTTCGATGAGCAGAACATTAACAATTTAACTTTCAATGAGCGATATGGCCAATTTCTTTCATTAGATTGTGTTTTACGTCTTTAAATATTGTGGATGTTCCATAGCTTCTTTGATATTCAACCTCATAGCAGTCCTTTCGAGACTGTGTCAAATGTAACTAATTAGTTTTGTTTTAATTTGATTCGTATCTGCAGATGGCGGCGCCTATGGGATTAGATCCCACTGAGCACAATGTCGCTGTCTCACAAGTTGCTGCTGAACTTGTCCGAGCAATCGAGATTACCATGGATCCAACAGTGCCTCACCCTCAGCGGCTCGAAGCTTATAACAACTGCGAAGCATTTAAAGATAAATCGCCTTACTGTGTTCAGTGTGGTCTCTATCTTGCTCAACAAAAACAACTTTCTGAACATGTGCAGCATTTTGGTCTTCAATTGATGGAATACTGTATTAAGTACAGGTGGTATGATCTTCCCCAGGGTGAGAAGATCTTCATCAAGGTGAGTATATTTTATTAGGTTTTAACGAGAGCTGAATTTTTTGGTAGTATGCAATATTATTCACAATGTATTTGTATTGTGTTCTAAATAGTGTCTGTTTTACTGTTTAGGAAAATGCAATGAAATTATTAAGTGATGGGATGAGCTTAAAGACACCATCACACATGAAAGATGCTCTTTCTCGAATTGTTGTGGAAATGGTTAAGCGAGAGTGGCCTCAACAATGGCCCAGCCTTATGAGTGAGCTTAGCCAGATAAGCTCTCATGGAGAAAGTCAAACAGAATTGGTACTTCTTGTCTTTTTGAGGCTGGTTGAAGATGTCCATACTCTTCAGGTTAGTAGTTGTGCCAACAATCTGATAGTTATACCATACAGAATGTTAATTTGATCCTCCAATTGCAGACCCTGGAATCAAACCAACGAAGGAAGGATCTCTATCAAGCCCTCACTATGAACTTGAGTGAAATTTTTAGCTTTTTTGTCAGACTTATTGAAAATCATGTCAACAAGTACAGAGAACTTACAGCTCAGGGTAAAGCAGCTGAGGAGGTTCTTCCTCATCAAAATGTTGTGCAAACAGTTCTTCTTACTCTGACTGGGTTCTTGGAGTGGGTTCCTGTTGTCCACATAATGGCAGAGGAAGGCCGTCTTCTTCAAGATCTTTGCCTCCTTCTTGACCAAAAAGCTTTCCAATGTGCAGCAGCAGAGTGTCTATTACTCATTGTCAATCGAAAAGGCAAGCCGGAAGACAGGAAACCTTTCATGGTGTTGTTTGGCAATGATGTTATGGCCTGCATTTACCGTTCAGCCTGCAGTAGCTCTCCCACTGATGAAGATGATTACAAATATCTCAAAATACTTGCCCAGGTAATTTTTTCATTATTAATGAGAGAATGGTTGAAAAACAATGTGTATGTGAACTCAAAAATAAACCAATGCTATAGTTACAAAAATATTTTAAAATTATTTTCAGGTGCTTACAGGCTTGGGCCAGTTATTGTGTGGAGTTTGGGGTAAGGATGATGGACCTTCTGCTCAGCCATCCAGTTTTGGTGTTTTCCTAGAAATTATTTTGAGCTTCACTCGTCATCCCAGTCTCACCTTGACTCACACTGTGTCCCAACTGTGGGGAGCTCTCTTCAGACACGAGTCCATATCGAGGCAGCCAATAATGTTGGAATTCATCCCAAAATGGGTTGAAGCCTCTGCACCAAAGGCAATCAAGGTGCTGTAATCTTTCACCTGTTGTGGTTTTGTTGTTACTGTTAACGAGTTTTAAAACTAATTATCATTTTTTCCACAATTTTAGGTCATGTATCCCAATAAAAGATCAACCGTCATATCACCTGATTCATCATATTATGCTGGTCTCGATTATGACAGTAAAGAAGAATTCAACACATTCAATAGTCAGCTGCGTATAATTATCTGGGAGAACTTCCGCCAGGCTACTTTCATTGCTCCTCTTGTTACCTATGGATATGTTGAGCGTTGGCTTCAGCAGCGTATGCAGCAGTCCCTGGCTGATCCTACACCAGTAACAATTTCATCTCCTGCTTACTTAGAATGGGCTGCTCTTGGAAGTGTGGGTATAAGGACACTCTATCTGTTTAATTTAAGTTTTTTTTTTTGTATAATTTTACTTAATTTGTATTTGTTCAATCTGCGTGTAGGTCCTGGAAAGTGTTCTAAGTAAAATTCTGCTTGTGGCAGAACGTCCATCTCCTGCTTCTGGACTTAGGCTGCTTGAACAGTGTCTTAACTATGAGCCCAAAGACCCTTTAATTTTATCCGAGCTTTTATCTTGTGTGTCAGCACTTTTTGTCTTCCTGTCCATGTCACCTTCTACTCATCTGCTTACCTCGGTAATTTTGACAGTAACAATAATGGGTTTTACCGTTTTAAAAAAATATATTTATTTTTACCAATTTCTTCTCAGGTTCTGAACAAGATCTTTGCAGCTCTTGTGTTCTCTGAGCCAGGGGTCCCAAGGGAACTGTTAAGCAAAGATGTCAGAGCAGTGCGACGCCATGGAGCTTGCCTGATGGTCAAAATAGGCACGAAATATCCATTAATATTGTTACCTATTTTTGATCAAATTTATGGCATTGTGAGCAATTTGAATAGTAAACCCGATTTGCTTTCTTCATTGGAGAGAGTAACTCTACAAGAAAGTCTTCTCCTGATAAACAATCACTTCTATGAATATGAAAGGCAAACCAAGTTCATTGGCGAGGAACTGAAAGGGCCATGGTCGATGTGGCACTCGTTGGGTCAAGAAGCTTTTGTGTCTGCCCCAGCACTGATGCGTGCCATTGGGCTTCTGTATCCCTTATCAGACACAAGCCATGAGGAGTCAACAGGCACTAATCGCTCAAATATCATGACCTGTGTGAACCTTCTAATGGCTGTTGTCAAACGGTGCACCTGGCCGGATGACCCTGACAAGGCAGCTCGAGGTGGATTCGTGGTAAGTTCACTTTTCTTTCCTATTCATATTTCTTTTCAGTGCTAATGTTTGTGCTATTGACGAGTACCTTATGTCCATATTTTTAGGTTCACATGACAAAAAGTGGGAATCCAGTGTATCGCAATCCTGGTGCCCCCCATGTCATTCCAATGCTGCCCAATTTCTTTGCCTTCCTCAGAGTCATGAATGCCATGTGGACTCCTGATGCTCTAGCTCTTTTATCAGAGGTAGGTTCCTTCAGTTCAAAATTTTTGGAGAAATATTTTACCCCAGCTCTGTCATCTCTTGTTGTGGTTTTTTTTCTCTTTCTTTTTAATATGAGGTACTTCTCTTGCAGGACTACAAAGCTGTACATCACATGACAGAAATGGAGCGAGCCCAGCTGCTTGGTACCGGAACTGGCACTCAGTCCACGGACCTAGACATTTTGGAATCAGTGTGTACTTCCTCTAATGGGTCCAGTGCTCTTTCTGGGCCCAGAGCTCCATCCCGGTTGCAGTCATATTTGTGCAGTTTACACGAAAATTCCTACCATGTTCTTGGCAGTATGGGGGTGTCATTTGGTTGGGATCTATACCAACTGCCTGATCTTGCTTCCAATTTGATCAATTCTGTTTTCTGTGGCCTTGAGGTATTTAATTTTTCAAAAATCATTGCAATTTTTTTCTAAATGTAAGTAAACTTTTTTGAAACAATAACATTTTGTCTTGTTGTGCAGTTTATTCCTGATTATCGACTTAGACCTATTGTGAAAACATTCCTCAAACCATTTATTGGAGCCTGCCCATCTGTGTTTTATGAATCCGCTGTTTTGCCAGTGTTAGCAAGTTTCTGCCCCTACAGTAAGTGTTATTACATTGAGTTAGTATGAGCTTGTAATAATTTTGTAATATTTGTAATATTATTTTAACTGATAATTGTTATTTGTCATCAGTGTTTGGAAGACTGAGTAACAAGTGGCAGTATTTGGCAGAGCTCAGAGAAGCTGGCAAAATTGATGATGAAAATACTGAAGCACAGGTAACATACCCATTCTTTGCCTCACTGGTGTAACTTCTTACCTTGTGTGTTTACATGGTTTCTGCTTTGCTTTGGCCTTTGTAGGAAGTAGCTGATGATATGTTAAATCGCAATCTTACTCGAGAGTATCTGGATGTTTTAAAAGTTGCCTTAATTGGTGGTACATCTGTTGTTGAACTCGCGAACAATGACAATGCTGATGGCATGGACCAAGAAGAAGGTAGCCGCCCACCTCCACCCACCCAAGCATCGGAGGTGATAAGTGAACTAGGTCAGCTTATATTGCGGTGCCCTCTGACAAGTCAGTCTGTAGCTTTGTGTGTTCTCAGGTGAGCTTTTTGTCACATTATCTGTATTATTGTATTATCTGTATTTTATCAATATAATATATGACCTATGATTTTTTTTTCTTGTTAGGGCTTTATCATGGCCCGACAGTGGAACGAGTTTCAAAGCTGCCATGCTCACCGCCCCAATGGTGCGGCAGCTTTTGGCCAATGGCAGTGTATCAGACATGGTTGCTTCTCACATCATGACTTCCGTTTTGCAAGGGCTTCAGCTCCATGGGCACCATGATGTGAACCAAAGTGTCCTGGTTCAGCTGGGCACCCAGGTGTATGACATGCTCCGGCCCAGGTTTATAGAAGTTGTGGAGGTAGGTTCAGTGCTTTTGTTTAGGTTCATCAATTCATAGTATAAATCCTCCAGTAACATATAATTTTCTGGGCTTAGGTGATGAAACAAATACCGGGAATAAATCTGATGGAGCTTCAAAAGCTCGATGAAAAGGTTTTGAGTGGAGCTGCAGCAGCAGCAGCAGCTGGGCCTGGAGGGAGAACCACCAACAGCAAAACAGAAAAGGCCAAAAAAGATAACTTTAAACGGCTTACTACTCAGGTAACACTTAGTCAATTTGCTCCTTATTCATCCCTCCCCTTTCTATGAAGTGTTGTTAATTTTGTTCTCCTTCTCTCCTATTACTCAGCTAATCAACTGCAGCCTGAGTCAATTGTTTTGCAAGAAAGCATGGATTGCTGAGCTGCCTCGTCTTGATGTACCGAGGAGGCCAAAACCTGCCAGAGTTGAGGACCTTCCAGGAGACACTGGTCTAGTTGGATTGTTCCATGGAAGTGCTTCATGAGTGTAACCATTCCATCATATTGAGACTGAGTGTTTATATGTAGCATTGTTTTTGTAATTTTGTTCCTGTTTAACTTTTTTTTGTGATGATTATACATGTTGGGTATCAAAAGAAGAGTACTTTACTATGCAAAGCATGGGTGTACAGTTTCAAGAAGGCTACCTTCTCTTCCATGAGCTTTGCTTAAAATTTTGTATGCTGTCGCTCAAGAATAACGTCCATCAAATGGATATGGTTTTTGAAACACTGATTTCTGATAAGTTACCAAATGGAAATGGCAGGATACCATTGCTTTAACTATTTATTTAAGGAGGTGAGTTGTGTGTCTCAACAACACATCTTCAAACTTGTGATGATTTGTTTTGCACAGCAGAAACCTGAGACTTTGATTGTGTGTCTTTTAGTTAGCTTTTTAATTACTGTAAATCAATTCCCAATTCATTATGTTGTGGTTAGAACAGTTCTGTAAATAGGTGATTATATGACATCGAATTTCTTGTTATGAAATCTTTGCTGATTTTATCGTAAATAGTATAATGTGCTCACGGCAATTGATCTTAAAGAGACTCAAGGCTGACTTAAAATTATTGCCTGATGGAAATAATATCCCACCTTACCTCACAAATGAACAAGAATAACCACTGAGAAAGACAGCTCTTGTTTTAACTTTCAATCCAAGCCATCTTTTATTCTATTTGTAAACGAATGCTTAGCTCCAAATGTTTTACTCTTATTCTACTTGACAGGTTTTCTTAGGTTTTTAATATCAGTGCATTGTACCCATTGATAGGGTCATGCATACTCACAGAGGTGCATCTTAAGGATCATAATTAAATTACTATGGGTAAAATCATGAGAGAATGGTGCCTTATTCTCATGGTACTGTATTTAGGGGTGTACTTTTTGACAGCACTGTAGTGTTAAGATACCTGGTAATCTTCTCATTCCTGGGGGTTATGCCCAAATAATTTATTACTAATTTGTGTGCCTATGCTTGCATACTTTTACTTAGTGACATGCCATACTGTATGCACATTGATGCCTTACCTAGTATGTGTGTCCCTCAATTCTTCAAGGAAATCGTGTCACTGAGAATAATTTGCATAGATTTTACTATGACAATATTAAGCTGTTGTGATTTGTAATCTTCATCTTTGCCTCATAAATAGTTTTCTTTGGGAAAATTTGCCTTAATATAAGTTGTCTTTTATAAAGAGGGTCTCTTTTCTCATTTATGATTTTTTTTATAGAGGTGCCCATATTGTTGTGATGATGTACAAGATAAATTTGTTTTGTTTTTTCATTTTTTTATAAAATGGTAAAATAGACAAAGAGGCCATTTTGAGAGACTGATGTTGGAAGCCTATGTTCCTTACAAATGAATTAATTTGTGTGTGTGTGAAATTGTGCCTGCAACTTGTAGATAAATTTTGTAACATTTTACCTGGTTGTGAAGAAATTACTCATCCATATAATTGTGATAGCGTTAGCGCAATGGCCATGACTTTCGGTTCTGTTGTGTAGCACTCCTTATTGAAATCAGCTACCGTATAATCATATTTTTGTGTCCGCTTTTACTTGAGTTATACTGAGCACCCTTGGGTGGGCAAGCACTGTGCATTAAGAGACAATTGTCTTTATTTAATTTGTTTGACTGTTCTTTATCCCTATTATATAGAATCACTCATTTCAACAAGTTGTAAACAAGTTAATAATTGTGCTTGAAATAGTTTCTTACGTACTCTACAGATAAATTATACTTAATGTTGCTTAATAAAAAATCTCCAAATTCATATAAACTTGTTCTGACTTCAAACCGTAACCAACAATAATGAGGCACAAGCAGTTTGCTGTTTTTCTTATCTTTACTGTTCTTAATTTGCTGTTCATTATAACAATGTATATCCACTTCACATATTTGAGCAAAACTTAACCGACGAAATAGGCTCTTATACTTGATGATTAATTAACTGGAATAACTTAATCTAGATAAAATACAAAGTAAAATGGCAAAGGAAATGCTTAAGTGGTGCAGAAACAATGAATTGGTTCTTGTCGTGACCCTCTGCTGGACGAACAAATTATCTCAACAATCGCAACAGGAGATAAATCGACACATTTCTACACAACGTCTGAAAAGTTCTCAGTTGTGTGGCACCACTTGACACAGGTGTTGGGGATGATCATGGCCTTGGTTTCCCACCCTCCATTCCTGGAAAGTGTCCATCTGCACCTCTCTCCTCTCAGCTTGCGCTGCACCTGAGGATGATGTGAGAGGGGCCCTGCGACGAATCCACGCCTCCGGATTCGGAATGTCCCCTCGCTGTCCGGCCTCTCGGGCTGCCGCGGCTCCAGCAAGGCCGCAGTGTGTGCCACACTGTGTGGACCGGGCGGGAGACATCCACTCGGAGGAAGAAAGAGGACCAGAGGACTTGCGGTGGAGTCCTCACTTCTTGCTCGCGGCCTCCACCTCCTTGTTGAGGTAGTGGAGGACGTAGTGCAGCACCAAGTCGTAGCAGTACTTGTACTCCGTCTGCCAAACAAACCGCAAAAAAACTGAGCGCAGCACAGTGGGCCAGAAGACCGGTGCAGGCGGACAGAACTGTATAGACGCGTTTCCAGCTCCAGAATCGCAAAACAGGACTCGAACCGAACGTGTGACCCCACCAATAGATTCCTCGTTCGGAGAGCAATCCATTGGTGGGGTCACACGTTCGGTTCGAGTCCCATTTAGCGACTCTAGAGCTCAAAACGCGACCGGGATTTTGGCCTGGAGGAGCGCACCATGCTGCTGAGGAGCTGCGGCCGGTGGCGGCGCACCGTCCTCACGGCCTGCAGGACGTCCACCTCGCCGTGCTGGATCACTTGCTCGATGCACGCGTTCGCCGCGCAGTACACCCCGTTGCGGCTGTGGCCGTCCCTGTGCGCGGCGAAGAGAGAGAGACACACTCAGTCACGGAGGGAAACACTGCACTCCGTGCGGGGGAGAGTAGGGGAGGGAAGGGGGTAATCAGTCCCGGAGGACGCAAATTTCCTGGCAGGAAGGGAGCGGGGCAAGGAGCGCGTCAACCCCGCACAGTGGGCCAGAAGACCGGTGCAGGCGGCCAAAACTGTAGACGCGTTTTGAGCTTTAGAGTCGCTAAATAGGACTCGAACCGAACGTGTGACCCCACCAATGGATTCCTGGTTCAGAGACCAATCCATTGGTGGCGTCACACACTCGGTTCGAGTCCCATTTAGCGACTCTGGAGCTCAAAACGCGTCTAGAGTTTTGGCCGCCTCCACCGGTCGTCTGGCAAATACTCTGCGCAGTGCACTTGTACTCACTGGCTGATGACCACGACGGGCCCGTAGTCGCAGCGCTGCCGCCACCGCTCCACCATGTTCATGAGCTCGACCAGCGAGTTGGTGGAGGTGGGCACCTTGTGGTCCATGGGCCAGCACGTGAGTTGGAACAGCTGCACGCGGCGCGGCGGCGCCTTGACGCCCGCCATCAGCTCCGTGAGGGACACGATCTGCGGCACGGACAGAACGGACGGTCACTTTGACTACAACAGTTTCACATTCACTGCGAGCGTTTCGTGTTCTTTGGAGAGAACTGCCGAGCCCGAGCACTGCTCTCCGATGTCTGTCACTCTCGCACTCATGGGGCGTCCCGTCAGGGTGCGAGAGAGACAGGCGCTTGGAGCGAGCGCGCTTTAAGTTTTGTTTTAGTTTATTTTTCACTCCTAAGTAGGACTGACCTTCTTGTTGATGCGGAAGACCCACGTGCGGATGTTGGAGTACTCGTTGTGGGAGATGTGGTCGATGGTGAACACCGGGCCGTACTTCTTGGAGTGCCTGCCCTCCGGCCAGAACGGCGGGTAGGTTTGCTGCCGAAGTGGAGAGTGAATTAACACATCTTTCCGCCGCCTTTTTTTGTGTGGTTCGTTGACCCCACCAATGGATTCCTCGTTCGGAGAGCAATCCATTGGTGGGGTCACACGTTCGGTTCGAGTCCCATTCAGCGACTCTGCAGCTCAAAACGCGTCTAGAGTTTCGGCCGCCTCCGCCGGTCTTCCGGCCCACTGTGCGTTGGCGGTCGGCTGGATGCGACTCACCGAGTTCTTGGGCGGCACGCACAGCACCACCACGGCGGCGGCCTCGTAGTCGTACACCATGGACCACAGGTCGCCCTGCGTGTGTTTGAGGGGCCACTCCGTCACGATGTACTCTCTGGGCTTGGTGTAGCCCTGCCGAACCAGAATTGAAATTGAGTGAGGCGGTGCGGCGGAGTCAAGTCCGTCAGTTCGGTCGTTTGGTACGCACGTCCACGAACACGGCGTTGATGTAGTCGGTGAAGTTGTTTCCCTGGAATGATGTGAGGTATGGCCGCGAGTTGTCCGCTGCAAAGGAAAGGCGAATGAAGCGACTGACGCAAGGAACCGGTAGACCCAGACGACTCACAGTGGGCCAGAAGACCGGAGGGGGCAGTCAAAATGTCGGACGCGTTTTGAGCTCCAGAGTCGCTGAATGGGACTCGAACCGAACGTGCGACCCCACCAATGGATTGCTCTCCGAACGAGGAATCCATTGGTGGGGTCACACGTTCGGTTCGAGGCCTGTTTCGCGACTGTGGAGCTCAAAACGCGTCTGGAGTTTTGGCCGCCTCCACCGGTCTTCTGGCCCACTGTGCGGTGGGGGGTATCGCTCCACTCACGCGGCACGACGAGGACGTCCCTGTTCTTCTCCCGGTTGTCCCCGCGGTGTCCGCCGGCGCAGTCCCCGATGGTGAACCGCGGCGTCTGCTTGCAGATGAGCTGCGGAAAGACCTCGGAATCAGTACGGGCACGACAATGTACTGGCAATGCACTAGAAACGTCCATGTTCAGTAGTGTTGGCCCTACCTGGTACTCGCGCTGGTACTCGCTGAGCTTGTTGGTGCCCCGCTGGCCCTTGGCGCGCAGTCGCTGCGAGAGCTCCTTGACGGGGAACCAGCTGGGGCCGCAGATGGCGTGCTCCTCCAGGGTGTCGTACACGAACTTGTACTGGTCCTGCAGCGAGCACTCCGCACTCAGCGCACAGCACACTCAGGGTAATGAACCGACGTACACTCGCTCCCAAGAGCGGGCACACTGTGGGGCATGGCCAAACGGGACGCCCCCTCCCCCTTCCCTCTCCCCTCATTCTCCCACAGGGGCCGGGAAGGCCGCCGCCGCGCACGCAAGAGGCGCGTGTTGCCTATCTCCAGCGTGGCAGGCGCTCCGGCTCCACTGCACGGCGGACTTGCCACAAGACCGGCGCCGGCGGCCGAAACTCTAGACGCGTTTCGAGCTCCAGAGTCGCTAACCAGGACTCGAATCGAACGTGTGACCCCACCAATGGATTCCTCGTTCGGAGGGCAATCCATTGGTGGGGTTACACGTTCGGTTCGTGTCCCACCTAGCGACTCTGGAGCTCAAAACGCGTCTAGAGTTTTGGCCGCCTCCACCGGTCTTCAGGCTCACCGTGCTCTGAAAATCCGATTCGCCCACATTTCTCCGGCGCTCTTACCACGTTGTCTATCATCCCCTTGCGGGACTGCCGCAGCTTCTTGAGGTAGCCGAACACGTCGAAGCAGTCCTCCTCCTCGGCCAGCTCCAGGTTGGCGTCGATCGCCAGGTACACGCCGGAGCGGCCGGCGCCGTCGCTGCGGACAGTGCAAGCGCAGCTCGAGAGCGTGTTCCGGAACGGTGCCTACCCTCACAGTGCACAGTGGGCCAGAAGACCGGTGGAGGCAGCCAAAATCCCGGACGCGTTTTCAGCTCCAGAGTCGCAAAGTGGGACTCGTAACGAACGTGGGACCCCACCAATGGATAGCTCTCCGAGCGAGGAATCCATTGATGGGGTCACACGTTCGGTTCGAGTCCCATTTAGCGACTCTGGAGCTCAAAACGCGTTCAGAGTTTTGGCCGCCTCCACCGGTCTTCTGGCCCACTGTGCAGAGGGGGGGCTCACCTGCAGTGGACGACGCAGGGCCCCTGCTCGCCCTGCCGCTGCGAGGCCACCACCATGCGGACGCGCCGGCGGAACTCCAGGATGGAGTTGGAGAAAGGGCACGTGTGGCTGGGCCACTCAGTGTAGTGGAACTGGAGCAGGGTGCGCTCCTCCAGGATCTCCTGCAATGCGAGGCGCGTTTTGCCGTCACCATGTCAAACCAAACGACGCACAGTGGGCCAGAAGACTGGCACCGGCGGTCAAATTTCTCGACGCGTTTTGAGCTCCAGAGTCGCTTAACAGGACTCGAACCGAACGTGTGACCCCACCAATGGACTCCTCGTTCGGAGAGCAATCCATTGGTGGGGTCACACGTTCGGTTCGAGTCCCATTTAGCGACTCTGGAGCTCTAAACTCGTCTTTTGACCGCCGGTGGCAGTCCTCTGGCCCACTGTGCGTCGTGAACTCCACCGCGCACTCCGTACCTCCTTTGCCAGCTCGGAATGTTGTCCGTCCAGGGTGTTCTCCCCGGCGGGGGGCAGTATCCTGTTGAAGCGGACGACCTTGAGGGTGCGGATGTGGAAGTTGGCCAGCTCCTCCTCCCGGAGCACGGTGATCTCCATGTCGCCGTAGCGCTCCGGGTGGTCCATCGTGGGCGGCCAGTACTGCAGGCACATCACCTGCAGCCAACACACTGTCAATTCTCACATTGTGGCCGCAGCTTTGGGTCCGGAGGGCATGATCTGAGGTCCATCGCAGATTTAGCACTCTACCACACCGCGCAGTGGGCCCGAAGACCGGTGGAGGCGGCCAAAACTCAAGCGTTTTGAGCTCCAGAGTCGCTAAATGGGACTCAAACCGAACGTGTGACCCCACCAATGGATTCCTCGTTCGGAGAGCAATCCGTTGGTGGGGTCACGTTTTAGCGTGTACTCGCCTTGATGAAGTCGAAGGTCTTGGTGAGCATGACGATGCAGGAGGCCCGCTCCTGCCACACCATGCACCAGAAGTCCGTGACCGTGGTCTCCGTCGGCCCCTGCGTCACGATGTATGCGTTGGGCTTCAGCATACTCTGCAAAGAGAAAAACAAAAAATAACGTCGTTTTGTTCAAGCGCGTTTATGGAGATGACACTCGCGCTGTCCATGATTGTGAATTTTAGTTCTGGTTTCGAATCTGGTGGTCGGTCTTTGTTTCCGGGGAGGCATGCGTTGAGTCCATGGGTGGATCCAGAGGTGGGTTCGAGGGGCACAGACAGACACAGACGGATGGAAGGGGGAAGGGGTAGTCCACTCTGGCGGCCTGCCAGCGGCAACTCGTAGTGTGCTGGACGCCTGACCTTCCCGACCGCGTATAGCAAGCACCGAGCACGGTGTTGAGGCACGTCGAAGTCCTTGACTTGGTTTACTCTCGTTTTCCAGACGCCCCGTCCCCTTCCCCCGGCCCGCCCCCGCCCCGCCGGCGTGGCTGCATGCATCCCAAACTTATATTTAACTCGCAGGCGCCCTGCCGGTCCCTCGTCCCTGCCGGCCGATATGGGACGCTGGGCTGAAATTTGAGCTTTGGGAGTGAGAGTCACAGACTGTGAGAGAGTGGGAGGCCTTAAAGCCTAGTTTCCGATCCAAACGAGGGACGAGCAATTCAAACCTAAAGGACAGCAACACCGAAAAAAAAACCTTGAAAATCAGAACGGGTGTGATTTTTTTTTGCCTTGCTTGCTGACTGTCCTTGGGCTCCAGAACGCACTGGGGGCACTGGGCTTCTCTGGGGGCTAAAGGGGCCCTGGGTGTGATTTTTTTTTTGCCTTGCTTGCTGACTGTCCTTGGGCCCCAGAACGCACTGGGGGCACTGGGCTTCTCTGGGGGCTAAAGGGGCCCTGGGTGTGGCCACGCTGCGGCGTCGCCGTCCTGGTCATTGTGTCTGCCCGTCTGTCCACCCGTCTGTCCGCCCGGCTACTGTCTGCCGGCCGGCCTTCCTCGCCTGTTTGTCTTCGTCATTCATTACGGGGAGACAGGCGGAGAGAGAGAGAGAGAGAGAGAGAGAGAGAGAGAGAGAGAGAGAGGAGAGAGAGGGGGGGGGGGAGAGAGTGAGAGTGTGTGTGTGCGTGTGTGTGTGTGTGTGTGTGTGAGAGAGAGAGAGAGAGAGAGAGAGAGAGAGAGAGAGAGAGAGAGAAGAGAGAGAGAGAGAGAGAAGAGAGGGGTCACGCGAGGCCAGGATGATGCTGTCAACAGGACTGCCAACCGGTGGGGCACAGGGAGACTGGCAGGCCACCCTAGTCCTGCCAAAATGCCCACAAATAATGACTATACTGAAAGCCTGATAATTTTTCTAGCATTTTGTATTCTGTTGTTGTTTCTTTCAGCTTCACAATTTTTCTTCGTTGTATAAATTCTTGCAACTTTTGTTGTGTCTTTTTCCGCGAGGTATGTTTGTGTGTTTCTTGGTGATCGAAGGGGTAACCAATCCGTCCTGGACGTCGCCAACAAGTGCCCTGGAGAGTTTTCCGCTCCCCCTCCCCCCTCTCTGTCTGTCTGTCTGTCTCTCTCTCTCTCTCTCTTTCTCTCTCTCTCTCTCTCTCTCTCCTCTCTCTCTCTCTCTCTCTCTCTCTCTCTCTCTCTCTCTCTCTCTCTCTCTCTCTCTCTCTCTCTCTCTCTCTCTCTCTCTCTCTCTCTCTCTCTCTCCCTCTCTCTCTCTCTCTCTCTCTCTCTCTCTCCTCCGGTCCCTGAATCCGGCATCCCTCCCTGACGGAGTGGACAGCGAGGCCGGCGAAGCAGCGCTACGTTTGCGCCACGCGCATGACAAAGTGTTATGCGTTTCTGAATGTGTTTTTCCAATTTATGTTGGCCGCGTTGGCAGCACTGTCCCGCCCTGTCGCTTTCAGTTGTCCGACTCAATCGGCACAAGCACAACTTGCCCCGCTGAAAAGAGGGAGGTTTGTTTTCAACGACATTTCCTTTCTAAAGTGTTTTTTTTTTTTCGTTTCTTGGTTCCTAGATATTTGAAACTTTAAAAAATGATTGTCTGGACTCAGTTTGTGACATTTCACTTTCACCCGGTTGATTTTCGTCGTCTTCCGAAAGCAAGGCAGCGACACACAGTGGGCCAGAAGACCGGTGGAGGCGGTCAAAATTCTGGACGCGTTTTGAGCTCCAGAGTCACTAAATGGGACTCGAACCGAACGTGTGACCCCACCTATGGATTGCTCTCCGAACGAGGAGTCCATTGGTGGTGGGGTCACACGCTAGGTTCGAGTCCTGTTTAGCGACTCTGGAGCTCGAAACGCGTCTAGAGTTTTGGCCTCCTCCACCGCCTGGGAGAGAGAGAGATAGAGAGAGCCGCGTGTCCTGGCACTGCGCGCCAAACCGCCAAACCGGCACCGACACGGCAGGGTGTTACAGTGTACCACCACGCGCGGCGCGGCGCGGACTCGGCTCGGCTCTCTAGACGGCCCGGCTGCGGTACGGCCCGCGCAGCTCGGCTCGTCTCGGACTCGCGGACGCTCGGACCGCATACCGTCGAGAACACGACCCCGCTGTCGGGGCTTGAAGAGCTTTAGGACCTAGCGGGCTCGCGGACGGCCCCCGTGTCCTGTTGAGCCCTGCGCGAGTGTGGGCAAGGCCCCCGGGAAGGTCCCGGGGAATCCCGGGGGCAGCCTTGCCGCGCCTTGCATCCTTGTATCGGTAACCTTGGCGTTTTCTCGCCAATCTCAACCCACCCGTCCGTCCGTTGGTCTGTCTGTCTGTCTGTCTGTCTGTCTGTCTGTCTGGCTGTCTGTCCGTCCGACCGCGCCCCATTGCCACCTCGTGGACTCGTGGCTCCGAGGAGCGCACTCCAATAATTCACGAGAGGGAGCGCCACTTCTGAGTTGAGGACGCGTCCTCTCTCTCTCTCTCTCTCTCTCTCTCTCTCTCTCTCTCTCTCTCTCTCTCTCTCCTCTCTCTCTCTCTCTCTCTCTCCGCTGCAGCCACGATGCGGCGGGTCGGGAGAAACCGTTGCCCCCCTCTCCCAATCCTGCGCCTGCCCAGCCGCGGTCAAGGACATGAAAAGTTTTAAAAATATAATATCGATAAAAAAAGAAGTATGGAAATCGGATAAAAAGGTTGCGTTGCTCGCTCCGCTGCGCTGTTGACGGCGAAGAGAGGGCCTGCGGGTATCGGGGCCCTCGTCAGAGCTGCCAGGAGCGGTGGGCCAGAAGACAGGCGGAGGCGGCCAAAACTCTAGACGCGTTTTGAGCCCCAGAGTCGCCAAATGGGACTCTGGAGCTCAAAACGCGTCTACAGTTTTCGCCGCCTCCGCCCGTCTTCTGGTTCACTGTAGGCGGGACGCGTCCTGCCGGCAGTCCTGGAGTCCTGCAGGACTGCTGGAGTGGAATCGGGACGGGGTCCAATTAACGAAATCAAGCGCAGAGCGGCGCCGAGTGGGACGGAGTGACTTCATGGCTGCGCGGCGGACGCGGCGTCTGGGAGCTTCCCTCCCCTCCCCCTCCCCCTCCCCCTCCCCCTCCCCCTCTCCCCTCCCAGTCTTCTCCCCTCCCCCCTTTCCCGCCTCACGCTCACCTGCGAGAAACTTACCCCCAGCTTCTCCACGTAATGCCTAATTACATCACTGCGCTGTCTCGGAGTGCCCCCTCCCCTCCTCCCCCCTCCTCTTTCTGTGTCTCAGCGGGACTCTCTTGTCGTGGAACACATAAACGAACTCGGCGAGCTTTGCCAAAACGAGGGGGAAATGACACACACACAAGCACACGCCAAGGGAACACACACACACACGCTCACCCACAAACAACAACGATGCCAACACCCGCGCGCGCGTTCGCCCGCAAAGAAAAACTTTATTTTTTTTTCAGAGAGAGAGAGAGAGAGAGAGAGAGAGAGAGAGAGAGAGAGAGAGAGAGAGAGAGAAAGGAATGAAATAATGGCGACCATTAAAGCCGAGACCAAAGGCGACGGTGGCGGAAGAATAGGGGAAAAACAAAAGAGAGAGGGAGAGAGAACAGACACGCCGCGAATGGGAGCGAGTGTGACAGGAGACTATCGCACCTATACATAGAGAAACACGTGTGCTGCCAGCTGCACGTCAACCTCTATTCTCGGCGCCCAGCTCGGTGTGTGAGTGTGTCTGTCTGTCTGTCTGTCTGTCCGTCCGTCCGCGTCTGTGTGTGTACAGTACTCTCTCGAGACGGCGGCGTGCAGTGCGGGTGGGGTCATCCCTGTCATCCAGGGCGCACTCTGTTGTAACAATAATTCACGCACGCGTGACCCAACAAACTAACAAAGAGGAACGCCAAGCGCACAGTGGGCCAGAAGACCGGTGGAGGCGGTCGAAATCCCGGACGCGTTTTGAGCTCCAGAGTCGCTAAGTGGGACTCAAATCGAGCTTGTGACCCCACCAGTGGATTGCTCTCCGAACGAGAAAAGTCGGACGTCGGTACTCACGTCTATGTGGGAGGCGTTGATGTAGTCCCCGGTGGCGCAGGACTTGGACGGGTCCAGGACCACCCGGTTGTAGTCATCTGCGCGGAGAACGGCAGTGTTAGTCGGAAGAAGCGAAACGATGCACTGTTAAGAAAAATCTTGGAAAGTCGTAAAGGAACTTGTTGAAAAATGACCTCGAAATTCCTCCAATCTTTAGAAAATTCCCAATACTCACATGGCACGCATTTGACGGTTTGGTTCTTGTCTCGGTTCACAGCCTTGTTCGCGTGTCTGCACGAATGCACTTCCACTTTGGCAGCAGTCTGGAAAACGAAGCCAATTTAGTCAGTGGGGAGGAAATTCGCGCTGCGAGGAAGCCGTAGCGCAGTGGGCCAGAAGACCGGTGGAGGCGGCCAAAACACCAGACGCGTTTTGAGCTCCAGAGTCGCTGAATAGGACATGAACCGAACGCGTGACCCCACCAATGGATTGCTCTCCGAACGAGGAATCCATTGGTGGGGTCACACGTTCGGTTCGTGTCCTGTTTAGCGACTCTGGGGCTCAAAACGCGTCTGGAGTTTTGGCCGCCTCCACCGGTCTTCTGGCCCACTGCATGTGCCGGAGCGCGGAGCCCGGAGCGCCCGCAGATAGCGGGATAGGCCAGCCCGCCGGACAGACGTGTCCTCGCGTTGCCTATCGCCGCTCCGTAAGGCGCTCGCCTCATGGACTGGAGGACTCGCTTTCGCACAGTGGATGTGCCAGAAGACGGGCCTTCTGGCACATCCACTGTACGTTGTGCTCGCCTTACTCCACGCATTGATCAGCCGGTGGTCTACCCCAGATTCAGAGTCAGACTTGCCCATCGGGCTGAGCTCTAGACACGTTGTGAGCTCCAGAGTCGCTAAATGGGACTCGAACCGAACGTGTGACCCCACCAATCGATTCCTCGTTCAGAGAACAATCCATTAGTGGGGTCACACGTTCGTTTTGAGTCCCATTTAGCGACTCTGGAGCTCAAAACGTGTCTAGAGTTTTGGCCGCCCCCACCGGTCTTCTGGCCCACTGTGCTGGCGGTGTGGGCCGCTCGGCTGCCGTCTACCTTTGTTGTGAGCGGCACTTCCGGCGCACCTTGGCACGGGCCTCTGTGACGCACAGGCCGCGCGTTACAGCCGGCGGGCTGAGCGCTCTGTCTCTCTCGCCAGAGAGAGAGAGAGAGAGAGAGAGAGAGAGAGAGAGAGAGAGAGAGAGAGAGAGAGAGAGAGAGAGAGAGAGAGAGAGAGAGACGGAGACGTCCTCTCGGAATCAGCCCACAGGCCGAGCCAGGCCGAGCCAGGCGGGCGGGAGAACTTTGACACGGCGATCGGATGTGCTGGTGGTGGCCGCACAGCAGCTGGTACCCCCGCGAACGCGCCCCCCCCCCCCCCGCTGACGTCAGAGGTCGCTAGCACAGGCCGCGCGGAATGCCGCCGGGCGACCGCAGTCATTCCTAAGAACCGTTCTGTCGCTCAGGGTTGCTAGAGAGACAACGATTCTGCGCAGGAAAAAAAAAAACACTTTATGATGCCGCGCTTCATCTCGAAGAGTTATTCGCGCACACAGTGGGCCAGAAGACCGGTGGAGGCGGTCAAAATTCCGGGCGCCTTTTGAGCTCCAGAGTCGCTAGATGGGACTCGAACCGAACGTGTGACCCCACCAATGGATTCCTCGTTCGGAGAGCAATCCATTGGTGGGGTCACACGTTCGGTTCGAGTCCCATCCAGCGACTCTGGAGCTCAAAACGCGTCTAGAGTTTTGGCCGCCTCCACCGGTCTTGTGGCACACTAAGCAACGGTTCCTGGTTTTCCAGGTCGCCCCAAGGCAAGGGTTTTTATTTTTATTGTTTAGCGTTTTTCATCTGCGCGCTCCGCCCTGCTTGTTCCGGCGTTTCTCGCTTCCACTTCACTGTAAGGCCCCGCGGCCCCGCCTTGAATTATTGCGAGTTTCACAGCCGCCATAATCATCGCTGGATCGGGGGGGGAGGGGGGAGGGGGGGATAGAGGAAGGGGAGGGGGGAGGGGGGGAAAGAGGAAGGGGAGGGGTAAGAGGGGGTGAAGGGGACTCTAGGACGCCGGCCACGGCCATAAACGTAAACGGTGGTTGTTCCGGACAACTGAGCGAGCAAAATGCGGTGGTGTGCGCGCACATGTGCGCTGCTGTGACGAGCGGGGTCCCCTTGATGGTCCACGCCGTGACAGCCCTGTCACGTGACCTCTTTGAGACGACCACATGTGTTGCCGTGCCAAGTGCACTTTTTGTCCATGACTTACTCAAGCGCGTCTCAGTGGGCCAGAAGACCGGTGGAGGCGGTCAAAATCCCGGACGCGTTTTGAGCTCCAGAGTCGCTGAATAGGACTCGAATCGAACGTGTGACCCCACCAATGGATCGCTCTCCGCACGAGGAATCCATTGGTGGGGTCACACGTTCGGTTCGAGTCCCATTTAGCGACTCTGGAGCTCAAAACGCGTCCAGGGTTTCGGCCGCCTCCACCGGTCTTCTGGCAAATCCACTGTTGCACTCACCTGGAACTCGACCCGGAAGAGGACGGGGAACTTCCTCCGCTGGTCGCACAGCTTCTGGAAGCGAGCCACCGGCACCGGGTCGGACGGCACGGTGGACAGCACGCCGTGCTCCTCGGAGGCTGCGGCAGAGCAACACACTGTCAACAAAAAATCTAGCAAATTCTTGAAAATTTCCTTTTTGAAAAAAAAAAACGCTTCCGATTTTTAGAAAATCTCTTAACGTTTCTGGTTGCAATGAAATTCCAGCAGGGAATTTCGAAAAAAAAAAAAATTAAAACGCGAAGCCTGAAGAAGCTTCAGAACGGACTTAACGGATTTTTTAAAATTTATTTTTAACAGTAGAGACATTTAAAAAAAAGCAAAAAAAAAAAAACGTCGCTACCGCGGCCAATTGTCGCTCTGTCTTACTCTCGCACCGCCACGGAACGTCCCACACGCCGCGCGGGCGCGAGAGGGACAGAGAGAGAGAGAGAGAGACAGAGAGCAGGCCGACACGGGACGTCAATAAAAAGAAGGATGTTGTGAGTAAGGATGCGAGCAACTCGCCGGGGCGGGTAAATACGGACGCCGGGACCGAGTTTTGCTGCATGGTTTGTTGCTGCTTGCCTCCCCTCCCCTCCCCCTCCCCTGCCTCTCTCCTACCTCGTTCCCGCCACCCGAATGCACCGCTCCAAGAATGTGGGCCAGTCCATTTCTCATCGATTGCCTATCCGTGTGGGATGAGCTCCTCCTGGTACCTCCAGACTCGCGCCGAGGCGGATCCAGAGGCGGCATTTGGGGGGGGGGGGAAGGGAGTAGAACTTTTTGCCCACTTTTTAGGCGGCTATCTGGGTTGTGTGTGTGTGTGTGAGTGTGTGTGTTTCAGAGAGATAGAGAGAGGGGGGGGGGGTGAGCAAGTATACTTTAACCGGCCCAGTGGCCCATGCTTCTACATAGGACTAATCAAGTGTATTTTAGCGTGTACTTGCAGGCACACTCTTACTTAGCGTGTGTCCAGCAAGTATGCTGTATACATAAGAGTGTGCTTGGAAGCACGCTCTGATAAGAGTGTACCATGCACACACTTCAGTTTGCAGAGTACGACCCTAATGGCTATGATCGTCTCACCGGGTGGAGCGACCACTCTCCCTCCTTTGTTTTTGTATGGGATGCGTGACGTAACGGTGTAGAGTTCCCACACCACTTTATCCGCACGCCTGCAGGACTTCGCTCTGTCTCTCTCGCGCTCCGGGGGTGAGCCAGGTGTGTGTGTGTGTGTGTGTGTGTGTGTGTGTGAGAGAGAGAGAGAGAGAGAGAGAGAGAGAGAGAGAGAGAGAGAGAGAGAGAGAGAGAGAGAGAGCGCGACGAAAAGAACTCTCGGAATCAGTCTACGCCGTCGACCCAATATCCGGAGCCGCGGCCCTGATAAAGTGCGAGAGAGACAGAGAGCCACAGAGTGGCAGGGCCGGGGCAGCCGAGGGACGCACGGCACGAGAGAAGGGTGCCAGCAACCTGGTGCCCATGACTCGGAAACGGAGCGTTACATTTTTAAAATAGATTTCTTTTCTTTCTCATTTTGAAGTGAGTTTTAATTTTCTCAGGCATTTTTTATTTTCTTATTTTTTTTTGTGGGGGTTTTACATATGAGAGTCTTGTCCATGCCTGCCTTGTTAGTCCGCACGAGGAAGTTCGCTACCCCATCCGCTTGAAGGGACCTCGAGAGACCTGTTAGTTAGGTTCGGTGGCCTACAAAACCAACACCGTGCCGCGGTGCGCGGTCTCAAGAGCACACGTGTGTGTGTGTGTTGCACAAGGTTACGTCCGCACGGGCTAAGCAGTGGCGGAGGGAGAAGAAATCTAGGTCAAGCTCAACGCATTCGGGACGCCAAGGGTAGCAGGGAAGCGTGGTGGAGAGGGAGAGGAGAGAGAGAGAGAGAGAGAGAGAGAGAGAGAGAGAGAGAGAGAGAGACGATTGAGAGTGTGGAGGAACTCAATCAAAGCGGCGAAGCGCGAAGCCCCTCGCGTCGGAACTGGCTTTTGCCGCGATCAGTCGCGGTCGTGATCGGCGGGTCTCTCTTTTCGTAACACGTTTGCGAGTTTTGAAAGGAATGAGAACCTTTTCAGCTTTCGATCTAAAATTATCAACACTAAACAAAAATTAGGCAACAAAAAAACAAAAACAAAAAAAAAACAAGTGCGAAAGGATGATGACGCACGCTGTTGACAGTGACCGTACAAGCGGGGCTTCCCTTCCCTTCCCCCCCCCCCCCCCCCCCCCCCACCCCCCCGACGCACCATTCCCCCTCCCACAACCCCTGCGGCGACCACACAGGGCGCCACACGGCCGGCACAGTGCAAGCAAGCATGTTGACCGTGGCTAATCCAACAGCCTTGCAAACCGCAGTGCATGGGCTGCAGCCCAGCGCAGCACAGTGGGCCAGAAGACCGGTGGAAGCGTTCGGAACCCCGGACGCCTTTTGAGCGCCAGAGTGTTGCGCCTGTGTGCGTACGCGGACGAAACTCCTTGTTTGGAGGGCACATCGTGGGGAGGGGGGGGGCAGACAGCGCGGGCCGAGTGGCCTGCGGGCTCATTCCGCGCAGAGTGTTATTACCGTCGCTCCGTCTCTCTCGCACTCGCGGGGCGTTCCGTGCGAGAGAGACGGAGAAGGAGACGGTCCGCCGCTGCCCGGCCGCCTCTGTACACGAGAGATATGGAGAAAAGTCACGGAAAGTGTGTCGAGAGTGCGGGCGAGGGGCGGATCCAGGGACGGGTTGGGGGGGGGGGGGGTGAAGCGCGCTGCGAGGGCGGGGCGGCGTGCCTCAGTGGCCCGCGATGGATGGCTTTCCGAACGGGCCAACGGGAACGGGGATCGGGGCGCCTTGCCTTGCCGGGCCCCAGAGCCGAGCCCAGAGCCCTTATAAGGGCTATATAGCTCTACCGGGCTGCCCTGCCCAGCAGTTCCGACGGTGTCTCCGACGTTCCCGGCACGCTGGAGCCTGTTTTGCCAAGACACAGTGGACCAGAAGACCAGTGGAGGCGGTGGAAATCACGGACGCGTTTTGAGATCCAGAGTCGCTGAACGGACTCGAACCGAACGTGTGACCCCCACCAATGGATTCCTCGTTCGGAGAGCAATCCATTGGTGGGGTCACACGTTCGTTTCGAGTCCCACTTAGCGACTCTGGAGCTCAAAACGCGTCCGGGATATCGACCGCCTCTACCGGTCTTCTGGCCCACTGTGCGGGGCTTCCCTCCGCACCTGCGGTCCGTCTGTCACCGAGAGAGAGTGATGATCACGGCGAAGTCTTTGGCCCAACCAAAGCTTATCGTCCCATTGCAGCGGCAGACCTGGCAGATAAAGCCTTTATCGGCCGTCATTTGGGCCACCGTCGTCGCTTTTTCTGTTCCAGATAGAATCCTGATGGGAGAAACCTGAGGGGATGGCCGGCGTGGGAAGTGGGGCAACAACAACAGCAGCAGCAGCAACAACAACAACAACAAAAACAACAACAAAATATCAAAAAATAGTAGTCTGTCTATGACAAACATTAACATCAAAATCCCGGTCATCTTTTGAGCCCCAGAGTCGCTAAATGGGACTCGACCCGAACGTGTGACCCCACCAATGGATTGCTCTCCGAACGAGGAACCCATTGGTGGGGTCACACGCTCTGTTCGAGTCCCGCTTAGCGACTCTGGAGCTCAAAACGCGTCTAGAGTTTTGGCCGCCTCCACCGGTCTTCTGGCCCATTGTGCGGGCTGAGGGGAAGCCCCACGGAGGCCTGGGCCCTGCCTCCTCGCTTCGAATCGAGCGCGCCGCCCGCCCTATCAATCTGTCTCCCTCGCACCCCGACGGGACGCCCCGTGAGTGCGACGGAGACAGAGCGATGGAACCACACTTTATAAGCGGCCCGCTGCATGCCTCTACTATGTGCAGCACGACGTGCACGCTATTCAGTCGATCTACTCAGACAGACAGGCAGGCAGGCAGGCAGACAGACACATTGCAAGCAAAGTTGCGGAGCAGTGACTTGGGATTATTGGTCTAAATCGGCAGCACATTGACTCGACAAGGCGTCCCTCGTAGTTCAGGCCGGGCCGGCAGGGTCGGCCGGGTCGCGGCGAAGCGGCGCGAGACGAGCTCCAAACCCATCCGCACACGTGTTATGAATTTTAATGGCGTGTAAACACGAAGAGGGACCGGCGGCGCCCACGTCGCCCTGTCCCTCTCGCTCTCACGGGACGCCGCGCACGGGTGCGAGAGACACGGAACGAACAGTGGGCCAGAAGACCGGTGGAGGCGGCCAAAACTCTAGACGCGTTTTGATCTGAAGCTTGACTAATGTAAGCAGGACTCGAACCGAACGTGTGACCCCACCAATGGATTCGTCGTTCGGAGAGCAGTCCATTGGTGAGGTCACTCGTTCGTTACGAGTCTCATTTAGCGACTCTGGAGCTCAAAACGCGTCCGGGATTTTGGCTGCCTCCGCCGGTCTTCTGGCCCACTGCATCGGGGAAAGTAGACAGTCCTCCTCACCGTGTCTCGCTGTCAAACACGCCTGTTTTGTGCAAAACTTTTTGTAAACATTCACGCCCATGAGTGCGAGAGAGACAGAGCGAGAAAAGCGCCTTTCCGAATCAGCCCTCGGATTGAGAGGCTTCATCGCTTGATGGAGACAAATCCTTTTCAACCCCCTTCCCCCCCCCCTCGAAACCTTCACGCCTTTTCGCGTTCTGACTGATGGGCCGCCATGGCCATGCTGCAGACCGATTCCGAGAGTCTGTCTCTCTCGCACTCGTGGGACGTCCCGTGTAGGTGCGAGAGAGACAGCGCGACGAACACGACCCTCTGAATCAGGCTGCTGCCATGCTGGCGCCTCGTTGAGATAAACCAGGTCGGGGATCGCGCAGCCCTCCCTCCTTCCACCCAGTGGCGGATCCAGAAGCACTTTTTGCCTACTGGCGGGGGCAAAGTGTTCCGAGCGTGTGACCCCACCAATGGACTCCTCGTTCGGAGAGCAATCCATTGGTGGGGTCACACGTTCGGTTCGAGTCCCATTTAGCGACTCTGGAGCTCAAAACGCGTCCGGGAATTTGGCCGCCTCTACCGGTCTTCCGGCAAATCCACTGTGCGCTGCTAAGGTACTAGTGGGAGGAATGGCGGTATTTGTTCATGTTTCTGTTGGTACTCACACAGCGAGAGCAGTCCGCTGTTGAGCATGGACAGCTTGATGGCGGTGGGGATGGAGACGAGCGAGGTGCCGGCGCTCTTGGACATGCCCGCCTTCTTCCTCTTGGGCTTCTCGGCGGAGTACCGCGACGACGCGGACCTGGCGCGGCGGGACGAACCGCCGGCGCCGCTGCTGCCCGCCGCCCGGGAGCTGCTCCGGCCGCCCGCGCCGCTCGCGCCGCCCCGCCCGGACCGGAGGTCGGACCCGGAGGCCGACATGACGCTGTTGGCGGTGGACGGCGAGGCGGGCGCGCCGGGGGCAGGGGGCCGTCGCTCGCGGGAAGCGGAGCCGCCCGTCGTGTCAGCTCCGGGCGCGGCAGGCGCCTCGGACCGCCATGCGGGTCACCCCCAGGGTCACCTCGGCGTCGACAACGCGGCCACCGTCGCCGAGGAGGAGCTCGACGCACCGCACTAGACACACACGGCCGCCATGGCCTCGCGCACCACCTGCAGGACCGCCAGGCCGATGGTCACACACTCGCGGACGCGCGGGGACGCGGCACCACCACCACGACCAGCTTGCTGTGCGCGGAACACCCGGCTGGCTGCTCGGCGCGACGCGGTGCGCTACTACCCCAGGGTGCGGTGAGGCTTTGGCAGTGAGGTGCCGGGTAGACCCGCCCCGCCCCGCCTTCCCCGCCACGCCCCGCCACGCCCCGGCGGCTCAACGCTCACGCCGCGCATGCGACCTTCCCATTTTAAATCAGCAGTCCTGGGCCCCAAGGCCCGCACCCCGCCGCGCCGCGCCCCGCCCGCCCCGCCCCGCCCCGCCCCGCCCCGCCCCGGCACCGCGAGCCACGCCGGCGAAAGGCTGTTGGTGCCGGGCTCTGCCAGCTCTGCCGGCCCGGTCGGCCCCTCATCCCCCTGAGTGCTGTGTACTCCCCCCCCCTCCCCCGCCAAACTCCCTCGCCTAACGACGCCGAGCGTGCGCGTGCCGAGCCAGCGGCCGCGTCTTGACCGCCGTACAGTGGGCCAGAAGACCGGTGGAGGCGGCCATAATGACGGACGCGTGTTGAGCCCCAGGCTCGCTAAATGGGACTCGAAACGAACGTGTGACCCCACCAATGCATTGCTCTCTGAACGAGGAATCCATTAGTGGGGTCACACGTTCGGTTCGAGTCCTGTTTAGCTACGCTGCAGCTCAAAGCGCGTCTTGAGTTTTGGCCGCCTCCGCCGGTCATCCGGCCCACTGTGCGCCGCCCGGCCCGGCCGAACGCTTTCAACTAAAATACCAACTCCTTGTCGCGAGCGGCGTGCGCGCCGATCGGCCCCCTTTTGTTTTTCGCACCGTGACCACACTGTAAATTGGTTCAGTGGGACGAATTACTGTCACGGAATACGTCGTCGCGGAGCGCGGAGCAGCGGGGAGCCTCTATCCCGGCCAAGCACGGCCGTGGCGTCTAATCCCATGGCGCGCCGCGTCTATTTCTTCTATCGGCCTCCGTCCGGCTTAGACAAGGGCCGCACAGTGGGCCAGAAGACCGGTGAAGCCAGCCGAAATTCTGGACGCATTTCGAGCTCCAGACGTCGCTGAACAGGGCTCGAACCGAGCGTGTGACCCCACCAATAGATTCCTCGTTCGGAGAGCAATCCATTGGTGGGGGTCACACGTTCGTTTCGGGTCCCATTTAGCGACTCTGGAGCTCAAAACGCGTCTAGAGGTTTGACCGCTTCCACCGGCCTTCTGGCCGACTGTAGGACCGGGGTGCTCGACGTCGGCGACGTACTGTACCGCCACCGGCGTGCCGCGGGCGCCGGCACGGGGTTGCCGCCGTTGCCACACTACACGGAGGAGGGCGCGCGCGGACTGCCGGGTGGAGGCGAAGCAGGCGAAGCAGCGCGGACTCCAGGCGGAGCGGGGCGGGCCGCACGGAGCCACGCCGCCGCGGCTACGCCCAGAGCGAACACAGAACACCCCATCCTCGTTCTCCTGCCGGCACCGCGGCGCCAGCGTGTGCCGCCGGGCTGCGTCCGCGCGGAGGGTCGCCTGTCCTTGTCTACCTCCCACCCCACACGGGAGTGCGAGTGAGAGGCCGTTGGAACCAACCCCCAGCAGTGCCCCGCCTTCCCCGGTGCCCCCTCCCCGATTCCCAGTGGCGTGCCGGCGGCAGCAGACTGATTCCGAGCGTCGCTCTGTCTCTCTCGCACCCATAGGGACCCCCCCATGAGCGCGCGAGAGACAGAGCGACGAAAACGACTCTCGGAATCTGTCTGCGTGGCGGCTACAGTACCCACCCCTCTGTTGCTCTCTCTCTCCCTCCTCTCTCCCCCCCCCCCCCTCTCTCTCTCTCTCCTCTCTCTCTCTCTCTCTCTCTCTCTCTCTCTCTCTCTCTCTCTCTCTCTCTCGTTCCTCCGAGTGCGAGTAGGAGAGAGCACGCTGCCTCCAAACCGACTCCCTTCGCGCTTAGCTTTGTCTTGGTGCTCCCTCATTCGAAATCGCGCACTTGATGCGGTCAGGCAGACAGGCTGGACCATAGAGTAATGACACTCCGGCTGGACGAGGGCGGAAAACACGTCGGCGCTCAAACCAGTTCAAACTTTGGCGCGCGAGGCGCGAGTCCTTCGAGTCCTGCGTGTAGTTCGCCAGAGCGCCGTGTGGCAGCGCTCCGCGTCGGCAGCTTCCCCACGGCTTCCCCGAAGTTCACTCCGCGGCCGAAAGATGGCGACACTCGCTCCCACCGACAGCGCCTCTAGTGCGGTTGACGAGAACCTCGGCAATCTGTCGCTCTTTCATTCGGAAACTAAGTTTTGACCGCTTCATTTCGGACCCCAGTGTCGTCACTCCACTCGAAATAAAACTTTTTGCGCCTGTCACACTTTTGCGGTATCAGTTCTTCTGTTGGGCTGTAGAGGTTAGGAATCCCAGTTGTTGTTGTGACGATGCTGCCAACTGTCCGCGCGGGCAGTTTTCTCAACGACCCACGAATCCCGCTAGGTGGCGCCACGGGTCACACTGATGCACCCTGTGACGTAACAGCCCTTTTACTTGTGTTGTTTGTGTTGGTGTGTTTGTGTTTGTGCTTTGACGCATCCTGCTGCTCGCCTCGCCAGCCCTTCGGTTATCGTTTGATTTTTGTAATCCGCCCGTTCTGCGGTTCGCGAGTCCAAATAAAAGGGCTCGATCCGATCGTGACGCGCGAGTGTCGAACCGTCGGTCTGCAAAGGCAGCATAGAGGTTAGTGGCGATTGTGACATGCCGTGGTGTTGTGTTTACGTATTTCAAGCGCTGCCAGTTTTCGACACTCGTTCGCTCAGAGGAGCGGGTCTGTTTGATTGAAAGGAGAGCGTTTCCTTCTGGATTGCGATCACCAGCCCGACGAGCGTTTGGTCGAGTTGTCGGATACCGGAAGAGACGGAAGGGCGATCATGACTCTGGCTTGACTGTAATTGCTCACCGTTCTTATCTTGACACCGCGTTTCTCTACGGGGTGTCGAACACCCACGCCCCTTTCCAGCCCACTATCGCCCAGCGCACCTTATTTCAGTTACGCTTGCAAGTAGCTTGACTTCCTACACACTGGGAGCCAGGAGTTGGGAAGGTTATGGTTAGGATACTCTGCTCTGTCAGGGTCAGGAATAATGAGTGTTCCTGCTCTTGGGACCTTAATCTCTTCATTGATTGTCGGCATCTGACATTTGGTTTTGCTCGTGACACCCATCACATTTGGTGAAGGGTACTTGCGTCGTTTGAATTCATTTAGTTGAGGGCTCCACAGGTGGTTGCTCCAAACAATTTATTTATAAATTCGGCACATTGCCGTTATGATTCATTTTCATTCATTTTTTAATTCCTTTTGCTGTCAACATCCTTACCCAAATTTAGGACTTGACCACAAAGTACTGTTAGAAACAATCTCTGTAAAAAACTTACCCGATTGCTAATTTAGGCACAAACCTTAATTTATCGGCAAAAATTTTATTTTTGTATTTTAAATGATTTTATTGTTGCATTATTTTCCTTAATATTCTCAAGTATGCATCTAACATAAACTACAGAGGCGACATTGTGACTTTCTTAAAGCGTTGTTTTTTCTTCTTCAGGGGAAATGGGCAAGTCGGAGCAGGCCGAGGGACTGACAAGTCCACATGCTGAAGCCAGCAAGTTGTTGGAGGCTGCGTTGCAACAAATGGACGGCATCATTTCTGGTAAGCTCTCCTCACAAAAGCGTTCTTTGCAAAATTTTCTGCTTGCCGAATCTCTATTTTGTTTTGATTTTGTGTGTGGAAGGCACTAATGCTGCATACAGTCCCTAATGCCCGCCTATAGGGCTCTAATGCTGCATCTCTCGAATTCGGGTAATCTACCGTATTTTGAGTGTGTAGGGATTCTTATAACAGTTCGTTCTTAAGCTGCGTGCCAAGAGTCTTCCCTTAATGAAGTGCCACACAGTGGGCCAGAGTACCAAAGGAGGCGGAAAAAACTCATGGTCTTCGAACGAGGAATCCATTGGTGGGGTCACATGTTCGGTTCGAGTGCCATTCAGCGACTCTGGAGCTCGAAACGCGTCTAGAGTTTTGTCCGCCTCCACCGGTCTTCTGGCCCACTGTGTGCCAGGTGTTGTGACCAAGATGCGGCCCTTGTCCAATTCGAGAACTAGCCTCATCTAGTTGGTGGTGTCCCCCCCCCCCTTCCGCCCCCCCTTTTTTCTCCGGCTGCTCACTCTATTTTGTATGCCGGTATCGTTGTGGGGATGGAAGGGGGTTGGCTCTGGCGGGGGGGTAGTGTCACACTGCAAAGGGGAAGGGGAGGGGAAGGGAGGGATGACAGTGCCGAATGGAGCCTCCCCCTCCCCCTCTCTCTATTTCTCTCGTCCACTTGACTCCCGTTACCCCGGCAACGTGCAGCACAGCTTCCACGCACAGCGGACTGACTTCGAACACAGTGCTCTCGTCGCTCTGTCTCTCTATGGGGTGCGCCACGAGTGCGAGAGAGACGGGACGACGAACGCATGCTCGCGGATTCAGCCCGCAGCGAAAAGAAATCGCGCCAAATGGAATCCCTTCTTGGCATAGGCCCGTCCGTCCGTCCCCCACAGTGGGCCAGAAGATCGGTGGAGGTGGCGGAAACTCTAGACGCGTTTTGAGCTCCAGAGTCGCTAAATGGGACTCGAACCGAACGTGTGATCCCACCAATGGATTGCTCGTTCGGACAGCAATCCATTGGTGGGGTCACACGTTCGGTTCGAGTCCTGTTTAGCGACTCTGGAGCTCAAAACACGTCCGGGATTTTGGCCGCCTCCACCGGGCTTCTGGCCCACTGTGAGCCTTGTTTTAATTGTCGCGGCTGCATTGCACACAAACGCTCCTTTTATCGCGTCGTTTGGCTGTCGCCACTCAAACGGCGCGACGCACAACGCGTCCCTTCCATTTGGCTGTGGCGAAAAGCTTTGTGCGTTTCGTGCGTTGCCCCACTGAAAGGTTTGTGCCGCCCTGCCGCCGAAACGGCCGAAGCGGCGCGGCGTTGATATGCAGGGGGTGGGCAGCCGATATGCGGGCCACGCAGACATTTACAGACAGACAGACAGACAGACAGACAGACAGACAGGCACAGCAGGGGGAGGCGTGAGGGTGTTAAAATTTCAGAGTCAGTGCAGCAGTTCCCAGCTGGATGTTCTGCGACCGTCTGGGACAGTAGGCAGACGGCCCGGACCCCCTAGGGCGGGGCGGGGCGGGGCGGGGCGGGGCGGGGTGGACTCCAGGGCGGGCGGGGCGGGCATATCGTGCCTAACAGCTGGCCATGGGAATCTCGGCGAGAAAGGACCGTCCCGGGGACCGTCCTTCCTTGCTTCGGCCCTTTACTGCCTGCTCTCCCTCAGTGCTCTCCCTCAGTGCTCTCCCTCAGTGCTCTCCCTCAGTGCTCTCCCTCAGTGCTCTCTCTCAGTGCTCTCCCAAGAGCTAGGTTCGAGTACCAGCTGTTCCTTGTCCCTTTTTCTCTCTCTTCGTCGCCCTTCCGACTTGCTGACGCGGAGCTCTCCAGCGCGCTGCTCTCGGCAAGCCGTGCACCTGTCGGCCTGTCGGATAACCTTCATGCCCTTTTAGCACGACGTCCTGGCCCCGCGGCATGGCCCAACGGGCCAGAAGACCGGTGGAGGCGGTCAAAATCCCGGACGCGTTTTGAGCTCCAGAGTCGCTAAATGAGACTCGAACCGAACGTGTGACCCCACCAATGGATTGCTCTCCGAACGAGGAATCCATTGGTGGAGTCACACGTTCGGTTCCAGTCCTGTCCAGCGACTCTGGAGCTCAAAACGCGTCCGGGATTTTGGCCGCCTCCACCGGTCTTCTGAGCAAGGCATGGCACTGCGGCGTCGTGCTGCAGAGAGCATCCTCCCGTCTCGTCACTCCGTCTCTCTCGCACCTCTTCGGGACACCACATGAGTGCGAGCGAGACCGACCGACGAGACCCCTGTTCGGAATCTGCCTCCTCCTGGCTCAAAGGCTTTTGGGGAGGAGCCGGGGAATGCCAGGGAAGTTACGCTACATGTGTGTGGCAGGGGCGAGGGGAGAGAAAGGGGGGGGGGCAGAAGGGTGTAGAGAGCCCTGCGGCCACTGCGGCTCTCTGACCACGACGACGACACGGCCGGGCCGGCGGCGACAGTGTAAAAATGCGCTGCGGCACGGGGAATGGGGTCAGTGCCGCTGCCCGAATTATTTGGGCCGGAACGAGATGCACGCTTTGTGGTCGGGGACTTTGCAGCAGTCGTCGCCTGCGGTGCGCAGTGGATTTGCCGGAAGACCGGTGGAGGCGGCGAAAATCCCGGACGCGTTTTGAGCTCCAGAGTCGCCGAATCGGACTCGAACCAAATGGATTCCCCGTTCAGAGAGCAATCCATTGGTGGGGTCACACGCACGGTTCGAGTCCCATTTAGCGCCTCTGGGGCTCAAAACGCGACTGGAATTTCGGGCGACTCCACCGGTGGCCCACTGTGCGGTGTCTCTGATGTGCGTATTTTATTTTCTGGCAGAGTGACAGGTGCGTGTGTGTGACAGGTGTATGTACAGCACCACTCCGCCATGGCGCGCAGAGCGGCACAGAGTCGACGCCGGGACGGGCTCAATCTACTTTCACAATCACCATTGTCATTGCACCCCCACCCCTGACTCCCCTCCCCGCTCACCCCACCCCTTCCCTTCTCACACGGCGTTCTTCATAATCACTATCCAACCATCCCCTCACAATAGCGCTCTCCCCCCCCTTACGCCCCCCCCCATCCCCCCACTCCGCCCCCGCTCCCCCCACCGAGCATCTCCATAGACTGAAAAGAAAATGGTCCCCCAGCATAGCCTTTATCCGGCAGTCTGCAGACTGATTCCGCAGGACTCCCCCCGCCTCTCTCTCTCTCTCTCTCTCTCTCTCTCTCTCTCTCTCTCTCTCGCACTCCTGTGGGACGTCTCGTACAGGTGCGAGAGAGATGGACCGACGACGGCCGCAATGCGCGGTCTCCGTGTTCGCCTCGGGCTGACTGATTCCGAGCGTCGCTTTCGTCGCTCTGTCTCTCTCGCACTCATGGGCGTATTGGCCCCGTATTGGTGCGAGAGAGACAGAGCGACGAAAACGACTCTCGGAATCAGTCTACTGGCGCCGCCCCACCGACCCTGACCGTCTTAATTGCCGCGACAACCCCTTAATTCTACCGACTCCTTTCAGTGAGCTAGGGTACGAGAGAGACAGAGCGATGCCGTTCGAATCAGACTGGACTTTGCTCGGCACACTGGTCACTAAACGACGCGCCATGTTCCCTACCTTGAGGAAGCACCTTCCCCCTCCCTCTTTCTCCCCCTTCCCACTTTTTTTCTCTCCGCCTCTCGAGAGGAGACAGTGGAATGGTGAAAAGTTGCCCATGGCTGCGGCGTGTCTTTTGCGTGCGTTTCGCTGAACTTTGCAGCCCCGAGCATGAGAGCACTTGCGGTTCTTGACACCCCCCGCCCCCCCCGCCCCGCCCGACTGCCCTCTGGCAGGCACTCGTTGGCCTTCTCGAGGGCCCCGCCCCACAGTGGGCCAGAAGACCGCTGGAGGCGGACAAAACTCAAGACACGTTTTGAGCTCCAGAGTCGCTAAATGGGACTCGAACCGAACCTGTGACCCCACCAATGGATAGCTCTCCGAACGAGGAATCCATTGGTGGGGTCACAAGCTCGGTTCGCGTCCCGTTTGGTGACTCTGGAGCTCAAAACGCATCTTGAGTTTTGGCCGCCTGCACCGGTCGTCTGGCCCACTGTGCGCCTCTCCCCCTCTTTTTGCACTGCCACTTACTCGCCAGTCGAATGGGGTGCCATGGGGTTTGCCATGGGGAACGGCGCGGAGAGAAGCTTTCGGAAAGCCCCTCGCGGTGAATCGCAGTGAAAGCTGGCGCGGAAGCGTGGCATCCCTCGGTCCGCTCGGCCTGCCTCGGCCTGCACAGCATTGCTTGATCCATTGTCCGTCCATTCCCCCGCCGGACCCCCCCCTCCTCTCTCTCTCTCTCTCTCTCTCTCTCTCTCTCTCTCTCTCTCTCCCCCTCCCTCTCGCTTCATCCCCCTTTTGTGGCGCTCTTCAATTGGAGTCGTCCCGGCGTCCATGCCGGCCGAGCGAGGCGGGCGAGGCGAGGGCCAGTGGCCCTGCAGTGGCCCCACCAGTGGCCGCGCCCCGAACCTGTTGCCACAGATACCGACCGGGTGCCTCGCAGTGCCTCGCAGTGCCTCGCAGTGTAGTGGGGGATGATGCCCCGGAGCCGCGGAAAGACGGAGGAGCGCCCTTGCGGCGCCCTCACTTGAAAAAAAAAATGTCCGAGTCGGACACTTGTTAATTTTTTTGCGAACAACTCGGCGTGTGACCCCACCAATGGATTCCTCGTTCGGAGAGCAATCCATTGGTGGGGTCACACGTTCAGTTCGAGTCCCATTTAGCGACACTGCAGCTCGAAACGCGTCCGGGGTTTTGACCGCCGCCACCGGTCTTCTGGCCCACTGTGCGTTGTAGCCTGGCTTTGATGACGGCTGGGCGTCTTCTTTTTGCAACTAAACTTGAAAATCTGAGTGTGAAATCCATGTCGTGGATGTCGAGATCCCTGCAGTCCGCCACTGGGGGTTGCACTTTTCCCTCCGCTGTCCTTTTCTCCCCCAACTTACCCCTGCGTCAGGCCTACAGCAGGGCTACAGCAACCCCCTCCCCGCCGCCCCCGCCGCCCCCGCCGCCCCCGCCGCCCCCCACTGGCGGCACTGGTCCTGCCGCCCCGCCTGGCTTCGCCGTTTCGCCACTCCTCGTCGCTCCCTCGTCCAGTGGGCCCGCCGCGCTCCCAGCCTCCGCAACCCGGCCGAGCCAGGACGAGGCAGGCCGCCCGCCGCGCGGAGACCGTGCTTGACGTGCTCGCCGTCGCACCCCGAGCACCCCGTCGACGGTCAGGACCTTGTCGAGGCCGAGCTTGCCGGCACCGGCGTCGTCGGCGGCGTCCTGGTCCGCGGCGTTGACGTGAACCTCGGGTGTTACTTGACTTGTTGTCCACCGCGTCGACCACCGCCTCGTCGGCCGCCACCGCGTCGTGGTCCCCGACGCCGTGTCGGTGCCCGTCGCGCCACCCGGCGCCAGCGCTCGCCGCGTCTAGGTCAGTGACTCTGGTCCAGCCTGCCTCGGCCTGCCTGCCACTGCCACCCCAAACCGCGACGCGCCGGGCGCTACACAGTGGATTTGCCAGAAGACCGGTGGAGGCGGCCAAAACTCTGGACGCGTTTTGAGCTCCAGAGTCGCTAAATGGGACTCGAACCGAACGTGTGACCCCACCAATGGATTCCTCGTTCGGAGAGCAATCCATTGGTGGGTCGCACGCTCGGTTCGAGTCCTGTTTAGCGAGTCTGGAGCTCAAAACGCTTCTAGAGTTTTGGTCCAAAAATAAAGAATGTGTTGTGATAATCGACTCTGTTCGTTAGGCTGCATTCGATATCGGCAATTGAAAATCCGATACCCACGAAAGCTGGCAGCTACGACCAGACACTTGCGCGATGACAACTTAGCTGGGGTCTTTTGTCGTCCCCCAAGTGCCGTGCCCGGTCGAAGCGACCAGCGTCAGCGTTTGGTTATCGGTATCGGATTTTTGATTGCAATCGAATTCAGCACAGCAACCAAACAGAGCTGATCAAAGTCTTTTCACAGTCTGGTGAACCTGCCGTGCTGGCTGGGTGTTGTTGGAGCGTGGCGAACCCTGCAATAAAGTTAAAAACGAAAAAAGGATACGTTTGAAAAATTGAATTAAATGAAATTAAAAATACGATACAGGTTGCTCGGTCGCCACGTGCTGCCGTTGACGCGTGCACCGGGCCGCGCTGCACCTGTTAGCGCCGATTAGCGTACACTGTTGTTGTTTTTTCTTTTTGGTTTTGTGGGTCACGGGGACGTCACACTGTGAGCGGAGGGGGACCTATTATCAGCGCAGGTGACAATTGGTTTCCCCGGTGGTTTGCTTCCGAACTATTGCTGGAATTTATCTTTGCTGTTCTTCTTGGCCGCATGTAGTGGATTTGCCAGAAGAACCGCGGTGAAGGCGCTTTGAGCGCCTGAGTCGCTAAATGGGACTCGAACCGAACGTGTGACCCCACCAATGGATTGCTCTCCGAACGAGGAATCCATTGGTGGGGTCACACGTTCGGTTCGAGTCCCATTTAGCGACTCTGGAGCTCAAAACGCGTCCAGAGTTTCGGCCGCTGGCCCACTGTAGGCGCGAGAGAGACGGAGCGACGAAGCACTGCGCGGAATGAGCCTGCTGCCCCCGCCGCCTCGCTGTAGTGCGTCGTTCCGCGGTGCGTGCTGCGCCGTGCTGCGCCGTGCTGCGCCGTGCTGCGCCGTGCTGCGCCGTGCTGCGCCGTGCTGCGCCGTGCTGCGCCGTGCTGGGCGCCAAGGGCCCAGGAATTTGGATACCATTTGCCATTTGCATTCTGTGGAAGCCTTTGCAGTGCAGGAGAGCGTGAGCTTGCGGCAGCATGCCGCAGCACCGCGCGGCCTCATCAGCGGCCAGAAAGAGACGGACTGAGTGAATGGCTGACTGACTGGCTGACTGACTAGCTGACTGACTGGATTACTGACTGAGTGACTGACTGAGTGACTGACTGAGTGACTTACTGAGTGACTTTCTCAGTTACTGACTGGACTGAGTGACTGACTGAGTGACTGACTGAGTGACTTACTCGGTTACTGACTGGACTAAGTGACTGACTGAGTGACTTACTGAGTGACTGACTAAGTGACTTACTGAGTGACTTACTGAGTGACTGACTGGACTGAGTGACTTACTGAGTGACTGACTAAGTGACTTACTGAGTGACTTACTGAGTGACTGACTGGACTGAGTGACTGACTGGACTGAGTGACTGACTCACTGACTGACTGAGTGACTGACTGAGTGACTGACTGCGTGACTGACTGACCAAACAGCAAAATCGGCATCGAGAGGCCTGGCCGCTCAAACAGATTCATTGACGTGGTCGGTTCTCGGAAACACGGATTGGATGCCAAAGCGCACTCAATCAAAGAGAGAGAGAGAGAGAGAGAGAGAGATTTGATTTGATTTGATTTATTGCTTTTAAGGTACAGTACAACGGGACTGGAGAGTCCCACGAGCGTATGTACCGCTCTCAGAATAAACTAAAGATACAAAATTGTAACAGAGGAAAAAAAATAAAAATTATATCAACAATCGAAGAAAATAACTAGTTACATCAATAGCAGCGACAGTATATGATACACAATATCAATATTTAGACAGTAATTGTGCTTTAATGGATCTTTTGAAGGAAGTGACTGACGTATGACTTAGATAACTGAAGCCTGAGAACATATTAAATACTCTAGATGAAGATATGCAGAATGAATTTGCGTACTTTGCCGTTCTATGCTGTGGAATCAAAATTCTATCAGGGTGACGTGACGAGAAGTTAAACAGTTCAAACAGATAGTGCGGCGTTTCAGTCCTTAGAACTTTCCATATCAATGTTGCTAAATTTACTGTTCGTCTGTCTTGGAGTTTTAACAATTCTAGGCCAGCATAATGAGGTGTAATGTGCTCGAACAAATCAGCTCCAGTAACAAAACGAATACATACATTTTCAGCTCTTTGAAGTTTAACAGTGGTGTACTTATTCATATCAGTAAAAAGAGCCGAACCAGAGAGAGAGAGAGAGAGAGAGAGAGAGAGAGAGCCAGTGGATTAAAGGTCGGCCTGCATGCATCGTCTGCCGCACAGGCACGCCATTCCGTTTATTAAAACGATCGCAAAAAAGCGAAATAGAGAACGTGGAGCCGCTGCAATGTGTAACGCAAACTGCGGACTGATTCCCAGTAACCGTCGCTCTGTCTCTCTCGCTCTCACGGGGCGTTCCGTCCGGGTGCGAGAGAGACGATCTAGCTGCGGGAAGAGGCCGCCCTCCACGCGAGAGAGCCTACTCTTTCATGAGTAGCAGCTAGTTTGGGACCAGTAGCCTTACATTGGTCAAAAGGCGATTAATCTTCGTGTGACCCCACCAATGGATTCCTCGTTCGGAGAGCAATCCAATGGTGGGGTCACACGTTCGGTTCGAGCCCTGTTTAGCGACTCTGGAGCTCAAAACGCGTCCTGGATTTTGGCCGCCTCCACCGGTCTTCTAGCCCACTGTGCGACTGGGGGTAGGCGCCCTCGCCCCCTTGGGCCGCCTGGCGGGTAGGCAACCCAACGGGCGTGCCTGTGGGGCGGTCGGCCGATGCTCGTGTCCGCGGGCGCTCGGCTCGGCCCGAGCCGTGTTTCCGTCGCTCTCTCTCCCTCCCTCTCTCTCTCTCTCTCTCTCTCTCTCTCTCTCTCTCTCTCTCTCTCTCTCTCTCTCTCTCTCTCTCTCTCTCTCGTATCGCGGCGCATCCCGTAGGGGTGCGAGAGAGACAGACCAGCTGCAGCTCATTCTCCGTGGACCTCATTTCCACTGCGCCTTTCTTTGGGTTTGCTGCAGCCCTGCAGCTGCGCTGTCTGTCCGGCCGTCCGTCCGTCTGTCTGTCTGTCCGTCCTGTCTGTCTGTCTTACTGTCTGCACAATGGAAAGGTGCTTGCTTCATTCGCCGGGGCCAGATTCAAAAATATCAACTCAGCGGCCGAGCGCGCGAGACGCACGAACAATGACTCGAGAGGTTTTCCCTTTTTCTCCAAGCTGTGTATAGAAGTGAATGCCAGCCTTGTTTTCCCTCTTTTCCAGGAGTGGAACCCCTGGAGTCCGTGCTGGAGGGCCCGCAGCGGGGTGGCTGCGCTGGGGCGGGGTCGAGCGGCCATGGCGGCGTCCACGGCGCCGGCCTCGGCGGCCACGCGGGGGTTGGCGGCGTCCGGGAGCTGTGCACGCGCCTCTGCGCCGTGGTGCAGCCCGCCCTGCTGGCCGGCCGGCCGCCGCCCCCGCCGCCCCAGGACACGCTGCACACCCTCATCGCCTGGCTGCAGCCGCAGGTGAGTCTACCGCCGCACAGTGGACCAAGGGACCGGCGCAGGCGGCCCAAACGCCAGACGCGTTTTGAGCTGCAGAGTCGCTTAGCAGGACTCGAACCGAACGTGTGACCCCACCAATGGATTCCCCGTCCGGAGAGCAATCCATTGGTGGGGTCACACGTTCGGTTCGAGTCCTGTTTAGCGACTCTGGAGTTCAAAACGCGTCTAGATATTTGGCCGCCGGCGCTTGCGGGCGCTTGTCTTCTGGCCCGCACTGTGCAACACGGTCGCAGAAAGAAACTCGGAGCGGGTGCACAAGCTAATAATCCCCTGGCCGGGCGGGGCGGGGCGGGGCGAGGCGCCCTGCCGGTGGACGCGGCGGGACGGGGCGCAGGGCTCAACAGGGCGCCGCAGACTCCAGCACACTGGAGTGACTCCAGGCGGCAGGGCCTTCCAGGCCCTGCAGGGCAGCATGACTGACGTCACCGACGTCCTCCCCCAATCTCCGCGGAGACGGGCTGCAGGCTGGCAGGCTGGAATGGGGACACGCCGCGCCTTGCCGCGCCTGGAGGGCCTGGAGGGCCTGGAGGGCCCCGCCGCGCCGCGTCGCCTCCTTGCGATGATGAGCCGTCACTCTACTGGCGGAGGGTGGAGCCGCGGACCCAGGCACTCGCCCGCAGTGCAGCGGCCTGGGCGACATCGCGCACCTTCTCTCGGATCTCTCCTGAACCGAACGTGTGACCCCACCAATGGATTGCTCTCCGAACGAGGAGTCCATTGGTGGGGTCACACGTTCGGTTCGAGTCCTGCGTAGCGACTCTGGAGCTCAAAACGCGTCTAGAGTTTTGGCCGCCTCCACCGGTCTTCTGGCCCACTGTGCGCCGGTCCTTCGGGCCCTTCGGCTTTACGTGGTGCCGCCCCTCTAATCGAAGGAATTCCATTCCGGCCTGCTCCTGAAAGGCGCCCGGCTGCGCCCAACGAGGTTATCGGCATTCTTAATGCTCGCTGCCGCCGAGGCCTCGAATCAACCCCGGACTTCCTCGTCCGCAGTGGGCTTGTGGACCATGGCACAGTGAGCCAGAAGACCGGTGGAGGCGGCCAAAACTCTAGACGCGTTTTGAGCTCCAGAGTCGCTAAATGGGACTCGAACCGAACGTGTGACCCCACCAATGGATTGCTCTCCGAATGAGGAATCCATTGGTGGGGTCACACGCTCGGATCGAAGCCTGTTTAGCGACTCTGGAGCTCGAAGTGCGTCTGGAATTTTGGCCGCCTCCAGCGGTCGTCTGGCAAAATCCACTGTGCGGTGTAGCGACCGCCCTTTGTGCTCGTGTTCGGCGGCTCCACACCCGACAGTGTGCTGCCGAGCCTTGGCTGCGGCGGCGACGCTGCGGTCGGCCGGTTCCCGTACACTTGGCCAGGCATGCTTGCGGTGCGGCGGGCTTGCTTCTGGAGAAGTTTATCGGATGCAGCGGGCAATATCGGTATCCCTCTTGAGTCTGCCGCCCGCCGTGAGCCCCGCCCCGCCCCGCCCCGAGGCCCGTCCCCCACCCCTCCTCCGTGTGTGTTGTTATGCCCTTGTCGTATTGGCTCAGGTGCGCATGGGACCGTAAGGCTCGGCGCGGTGTGGGGGCGCGCGCTCGGCGCGCTCGCTCCAGGTCCATGGCCGTCTGGAAGTAAGTCCGCGGCTGGAGCGGCTGGCGCGGCGGGTGGGGGGATTTCATGGGAGTCTATCTTCCAGCGGTACGGCCTGGAGTCCAGCGCGCCATAAATAAGGAGGGCGCCTAACCTACCCTGCGCCCTTCTCCAGCCCACAGTGGGCCAGAAGACCGGCGGAGGCCGTCGAAGCTCCAGCCGCGTTTTGAGCTCCAGAGTCGCTAAATGGGACTGGAACCGAACGAGTGACCCCACCAATGGACTGCTCTCTGAACGAGGAATCCATTGGTGGGGTCACACGTTCGGTTCGAGTCCTGCTTAGCGACTCTGGAGCTCAAAACGCGTCTAGAGTTTTGGCCGGGTGCCGTGGTGGGGGCTTGGCAAGGGGAGACTGGTCTGCCCCCTTAATTCACCTCCCCCGGTCTCTCGATGGACCGCGCCGAGGCTTTGCAAGACGCTCTTCTTTTCTCGTTTGTTTGTCCTTTTGAAAAGTCCCGCTTTGATGTCCCGCGCTTGTTTTATCGGACGCGGAAAGCAAATTAGAAAAAGCGTCAGCGAATTCTCGTCCCTGGTTCTGGCTGGGCGTCCGCGCTTTGATGTGGTGGCACACCTTAAAATCTGAGAATCCGAGCCATTCGCGGCGTTTGCGGCCAGCCTTTTCCGTTTCCGCGTTCGTCACTCTGTCTCTCTCGCGCCCGTGAGTGCGAGAGAGACGGCGACGAAACCACCGTTCGGGACCGGTCCACAGTGGGCCAGAAGACCGGTAACGGCGGCCAAAACCTTAGACGCGTTTTGAGCTCCAGAGTCGCTGAAATGGACTCGAATAGAACGTGTGACCCCACCAATGGATTCCTCGTTTGGAGTGCAATCCATTGGTGGGGTCACACTTTCGGTTCGAGTCCCATTTAGCGACTCTGGAGCTCAAAACGCGTCTAGGGTTTTGGCCGCCTGCGCCGGTCTTCTGGCCCACTGTGCGGTCCCCTGTGGACGGAGTCGGAGGCTCCTGGGAAAACAGCTTTCCCGCCTCGCCAGCCTCAGCCTAAGTGGGCACAGCGTGTGTTAAATCCTGGCTTTTCCTCCCTTTTCAACTTGCCTTGCCTCAATTCAATTTTTTTCTTCAGTTTTTTTAAATATATTTTATGTTTCTGTCCATTACACGAGAGGATTCCCCGTTATACTTTGTCGCGAGCCCTTTGGCCGCTGTCCCTTTGCCTTCCCTTCCACAGTGGGCCAGAAGACCAGTGGAGGCAGCCAAAGTTCTACACGCGTTTTGAGCTCCAGAGTCGTTAAACAGGACTCGAACCGAACGTGTGACCCCACCAGTGGACTCCTCGTTCGGAGAGCAATCCATTGGTGGGGTCACACGTTCGCTTTGAGGCGCTTAGCGCCTCTGGAGCCCGAAATGCGTCTAGAGTTTTGACCGCCTCCACCGGTCTTCTGGCCCACTGTGCCTTGCTCCCCTACCCTCCCCGGCCGATAATTAATTGGTTAAAAGCCGGAGGTACTCGTTTGGCTTCACCCGGAATCGCGAGAGACCTCTCTGCTTCCAGTCGAAATATCGATATAAACAAAGTGGGTACACTGTCTGAATGAATGGCCCGCCATTCAATGGGAGAGAAGGAATTAGGGGCGTGCTCGAGGACACTCGTCTCGGTCAAATTGAGGAAGCGACATTCCAATCGGATTAGAGAGAGAGAGAGAGAGAGAGAGAGAGAGAGAGAGAGAGAGAGAGAGAGAGAGAGAGAGAGAGAGAGAAGGCGGACCTTTCTTTTGCCCATTTCTGTTTGCTCTCCGTTTTAGGCTGATGATGACTTGCCCCAATTAGGCTGCGACTTTGAAGGCGGATATTGGAAAGTTTGATTGTCTGCTTGCTCGCAACAGTTGGTGGACTCACGGATGATGATGGATGTTGATGTGGTTGATTTTGGTCGTTAATGATGATGTTTATGTTGAAGAGGATGATGATGTGGGGATGATAATGATGTGAGGGTCATGTACACCCCCAAAAAATGACTTTTTGTATCAAGGAAAAAAATTAACTTTCCATTTTTTTTTCAAGAAAATTTTTCTGTATTCTACCTTTTTTTCTTCAATACAGATCTTGCTTTTTGTTTGAAGACTTTTTTTTTCTTAAAAAAAAAAAAGGAAATTAGAAATCAAGAAACCGTTTTTCTGGGTGTACGATAATGAGACAATAAACACGCTGCAATTAACTTTGTTACTGTCTGAGGGGTGTCCTCTCGAGGGTGGCGTTTTCCTCATTCATTTTTTTTTCAGTGGAGGGAAACGGGGCAGGCTGGCGTTATTGAGCCCGTCCTCGGCGACGCGGCGCCACGCGGCGGCTTGTCTGGCCAAGTTTAGGGCGATGGCCAACTTGTCCAGGTTCGGCCCGGCCAAGTTTAAGGCCCTGGCTGGTATGACGTGGAATGAAGCCCGATGGGATATGAGAAAGGGGCGGAGAGGTACACTGTTGAGACAGGGTTTGTTTTTATCAGTGGATCGCTGTTCCTCCCTGTACTGCACAGTGGGTCAGAATACTGGTGGAGGTGGTCAAGATCCCGCAGGTATTTCGAGCTATATGGTCGCTAAATGGGACTCGAAGCGAACGTGTGACCCCACCATTGGATTGCTCTCCGAACGAGGAATCCATAGGTGGGGTCAAACGTTCGGTAGTCCCATTTAGCGACTCTGGAGCTCAAAACGCGTTTAGAGTTTTGGCCGCCTCCACCGATCTTCTGGCCCACTGTGCTGCGAGTCTCTCGATTCGGAAGTCGCTTGGTCCGGGCAGTCCGTCTGCCACTTCACGCGAACGTTCCCTCTCTGCGGCCTGCAGAGTGCCTAGAGTCGTTTTCGCCGCTCTGCCTCTCTCGCACTGATGTGGCCTCGCCTGTCGGTGCGAGAGACAGAGCGACGAAAACGACTCTCGGAATCAGTCTGCTGGCATGGCATAGGCCTGCCTCGCATCGCCGGCTCGGCCAATCTGGAAATGGACTGGCAACCGAGTGAGGAGGGGGCGGAACCTGTTGAGTCGCAGAGGGGCAGAGGCGCCACAGTGGGCCAGAAGACCGGTGGAGACGGCCAAAACCCTAGACGCGTTCTGAGCTCCAGAGTCGCTAAGCAGTACTCGAACCGAACGTGTGACCCCACCATTCGATTCCTCGTTCGGAGAGCAATCCATTGGTGGGGTCACACGCTCGGTCCGAGTCCCATTCAGCGACTCTGGAGCTCAGAACGCGTCTTGGATTTTGACCGCCTCCACCGGTCTTCTGGCTCACACACAATCTCGCTCAGATGCGACCAGATGTCGGCCCGTGGAATATAAGTCGCCCTCAAATAACGATTCGCTCAAAGTCCTCCTCCCCACCGTGTCGTTCTGTCCTTGTTTGTTGTTTTTCTTCTGTTTTTGGCGCGTCCCTCCCCCCCCCCCCCTCACCCGCCCTAGGGCCCCCGCGCCGCCCCGCCCCGCCCCGCCGAGACGAGAATAGTATTAGTTGTCCGACAGATCGCTGCCGAAGAAGCGGCCGTCTGAGGGAGGAAGGCAGAAAAAAAAAAGTTGTGTTTGGGCGCCGTCTTTTCGATTCTTTCCTCGAAGGCTGAGAAAGCAAACACAGTGGAGGGGGAGGCCTCGCCTCGCGCCCTGCTCAGGTGAAGGGGAAAAGGGGGGGGGCAGCGTTGTGCATATTTTTGTAGTTCTATAAATACCGCACCTGGAGGCCCCCTCTCCTCCTCCCTACCCTTTCTCCTTCTCCCTCCCTCTCCCTTCCTCTGCCTCCCTCTCTGCCTCCCTCTCTGCCTCCCCCTCCCTCCCCCTCCCTCTCCCTTCCTCTGCCTCCCTCCCCCTTCCTCTCCCTCCCTTTCTCTCCCCCTCCCCCTCCCTCCCGCGAGTCGCGCCGCCAGAACCCTTTTGCTTTTCAATAAAATTCTTGTGCTCCCTTTGCTGTACTTTCCGCTCGCGATGGGCAGTAAAGCAGGGCGGACGGACAGACAGACAGACAGATAGGCAAACGGACGGACAGACATGCAGACAGGCAGACAGGCAGACAGAGAGACTCACGGATGCAGGTGTGAGAACTCTGGGAGAACGCTGGGAGGAAAGCGATAGGGCAGGAATAGCCTCCGCGCATGCGATCCGGCTTGCCCTGCTGCGGAGACGGGATGAGAAATCTACACCCCAAAAAACAAAAAGAAACAATAAGTAAATGATCAAACGCGCGCGGAAAAGTGCGGAAATGGCGGATTCTGTTTTCTGCGACGTGTTCGGGTTATTCAGGGTATATGTGCAGTGGCGCGTTGAATTGCTCTTCGCCGGTTCTGGGGATTATTACTTTCAAATCCCAGAGCTCTCTAAACTGTGTCCACAAAAAAAAGTCACAAACGGCGCCTTTCGCTTTTAAAGGTTTTTCTAGAAAACAATTTTTGACGTTGTTTTGGCGTGTACCGCGGCTAGACATCTCCACGGCCAATCTCTGCTCGAGTCTGCTGCCGTGGACAGGGAGGCTGGCGGCGCCGAGGCGGGCCGAGGCGGGCCGCCTTGACAGACCCTCGCCGTCGTATTAGCCCCACAGATAGTGCTCGTCCTCGTCGCCGGGGGTCTCGACGGCGACGCGCCGGCCAGCACACTGATTCCGAGAGTCGTTCTCGTCGCTCTGTCTCTCTCGCACCTATGCCGGGCGCCCCATGAGTGCGAGAGAGACAGAGCACAGTGAGCCAGAAGACCGGTGGAGGCGGTCCAAATCCCGGACGCATTTTGAGTCACTAAATGGGACTCGAACCGAGCGTGTGACCCCACCAATGGACTGCTCTTCGAACGAGGAATCCATTGGTGGGGTCACACGCTCGGTTCGAGTCCCATTTAGTGAGTCAAAACGCGTCCGGGATTTGGACCGGATCCATGGCCTTTCTCATGGGGACATGAGAGCCTGTTCCCACTTGGACCGCCTCCACCGGTCCTCTGGCCCACTGTGCGACGACTGGTCATCTGTTGTAGATGAGCCTGGCCGGCCTCTTGATGGTGTCGGCGACAGATCCTTCGCGTCAAGTCGTCGGTAAAAATAGTCGCGTTATGACAGGTGTGCCCGGCCGTGGCGACTGTCTGCGAGTGATGAGCCGGCCGAGTTCACACACACACACACACTCACTCACACATACACACACACGCGCGCGCGCGCGCGCACAGAGTGTCCCTTGGCAAACCCAGCCGCAGTACAGCATCTCGGCGTGTTTCTGAGTCTCTGTCTCCCCATTAGGGCTTTTAGGGGGTCGTGAACTTTGACCCCGCCCTCTTTTTCCTCTGCAGGCTGATTCGTCTCTCTCTCTCTCTCTCTCTCTCTCTCTCTCTCTCTCTCTCTCTCTCTCTCTCTCTCTCTCTCTCTCTCTCTCTCTCTCTCTCTCGCATCTTACGCGGGGCGCTCCACGAGTGCGACAGAGACGGAGCCAAAGCATACAGGGCGGAACCAACCCTGCCGGCCCCGCCTGGAGAAGTCTGGCCTGGCGCCGAAATCTCGCTTTCGATTGTCTGCACTAACGACCCCTCTATATCGTCGTTGGGCGTTTCTTCTTTCTCTCTCTCTCTCTCTCTCTCTCTCTCTCTCTCTCTCTCTCTCTCTCTCTCTCTCTCTCTCTCTCTCCCTCTCCCTCTCCCTCTCCCTCTCCCTCTCTCTCCCTCTCCCTCTCTCTCTCCCTGCCTCCCTCCCCTCCCCATGTCTCTGTGCCGAGCGAGGAAGTGGCGCGCTGCTCGGGCCCTGTGCTCTACGTAGTAATGATATTGCGCGGGGACAATCATGTTTCTATTTTCCGTGTGTGTGTGTGTGTGTGTGTGTGCGTGCGTGCGTGCGTGTGTGCGTACCAGTCAGTGTGAGTGTGTGTGTTCCCTCGAGAACAGGACCGCGGCTAGGCGCGCTCGGCCTCGCCCAGTCAGCTTCTGGCCCCCTCTGTCGCCTTCTTATTACTACGCACACACACACACACACACACACACACACATACATACACACACTTTTACACTGCACGCGCGTGCGCAGGAAAGTTCCCCAGTGCAGGGCCTGCCCGGCGGAGACAACGAAGCAATAACGCCAGCAAAAAGTTTGGGGTCCAAAATTAAGTAAAGCGGCGACAGCAAGGGAAGGGTGACGTTGCCACCAGAGTCGCTAAATGGGACTCGAACCGAACGTGTGACCCCACCAATGGATTGCTCTCCGAACGAGGAGTCCATTGGTGGGGTCACACGTTCGGTTCGAGTCCCATTTAGCGACTCTGGAGCTCAAGACGCGTCTCGAGTTTTGGCCGCCTCCGCCGGTCTTCTGCGGCAAATCCACTGCGTGCGCCCTTTTGAATCACCCGTCGGTAGCGACGCTGCCTCAGGTTGGGGACCGCAACGGCGACAGTGGCTCTCTGGGCGTCGGCGTCGGCTCGGCCGGGGGGAAGGGGGGGGGGTCGGCCCCTCCCACGCCCTGCTCCGCGTGCATCCTCGCCGAGGGCGTCGTCCCTCGTCCCTCGTGTGTGTGTGTGTGTGTGTGATTGTGTGTGTCAGTGTGCGTGCCCCCTCCCCCGGCCCCGCACGTGGCCCAAGCCGGCGTGGTGGCCGCGGCCTCTGTGAGCTTGCCGGCTCGGTGCCGGCTGCCGGCCGGGCTTGGCTGTTGATGCAGCCTCAGTAACGCGCCGGCCCCTCGGCAACCCTGTTGCACGCACTGCCTAGCCCTGCCGCGCCTTGCCGTGCACTTGGCGTGCATTGCCACGCCCGCGAACCGCGTGTCTCGAACCGCGTGTCTCGAACCGCGTGTCGTGAACGGTCGTCGGACACGACTGTGAGTCTGAGCCTCTGCCGCCGGGGAAGGGCCGACCTGCGCGTGTGTTTGTGTGTACGTGTGTGAGCACAAAAGTATCATTGTGTGTGTGTGTGTGTGTGCGTGTGTGCGTGCGTGTGTGTGTCGTGTCATCGAAGTGCAGTAGTGCGCCTGCGTGCGGCTGCTGCAAGGGCTGCTGTGACATGTCTAGAGATTATTTTTCTCATCAAGTTCAAGTGAGGGGGTTCTAACTCGGGGTGCACGTTAATGTACTTCGGCGATGCGGCCTTGCGGCCCGGGGTGCCGCGTGCCGCGTACTGTCCTGTCCGTACTCAAGGAAAAGCGAATTGAACCGAAATGGTTCCGAAGTTGGAATCGGCAGTCAAGGGAATGGACCGGCGAAGCAGCAGACTGATTCGGAAAGTCGTTTTCGTCGCCGTCTCTCTCGCACTCACGGGGCGCACAGTGGGCCAGAAGACCGGTGGAGGCGGCCAAAACTCTAGACGCGTTTTGAGCTCCAGAGTCGCTAAATGGGACTCGAACCGAACGTGTGACCCCACCAATGGATTCCTCGTTCGGAGAGCAATCCATTGGTGGGGTCGCACGCCCGGTTCGAGTCCTGCCCCAGTGACTCTGGAGCTCAAAACGCATCTAGAGTTTTGTCCGCCTCCACCGGTCTTCCGGCCCACTGTGGGGCGTCCCCTTTATGTCAGAGAGAGACAGCTTGACGAAAACGACTCAAGGCTTCAGTGTGCGGATTGCGCGGGAGTTGTCGGCCCTCGACGGACTCCGCCAACACTATCCAAGCTTTTAATTTGAGTGGCCCTGCCACACCATGCTAGCAGTGCTGGCGACATGGCAGCTGAATGGCCATGCCGGGGATCGTGACCCTGGAAGTAGAGAGGAGGGGGAGGCAAATTCGAAAAATGACCTCCTTCCGCGCCCTGGCCTAAGTGCGTCACTTTACAACCTTCGGATCGCCCACCCATCTGTCTGTCTGTCTGTCTGTCTGTCTGTCTGTCTGCCCGCCGGGTCGTATCGCTGTCACATCGAGTTTGGGTGTAGGCAGCCTACCATTACGAGACGTTTGTCTTCATTGGGAACGTAACCTTGTCACGGTACCTGGGGGCCGCCGCACAGTGGGCCAGAAGACCGGTGGAGGCGACCAAAACTCCAGACGCGTTTTGGAGCGCCAGAGTCGCAAAATAGGACTCGAAACGAACGTGTGACCCCACCAATCGATTGCTCTCCGAACGAGGAATTCATCGGTGGGGTCACACGTTCGGTTCGAGCCCTATTTAGCGACTGGAGCTCAAAACGCATCGGGGATTTTGACCGCCTCCACAGGTCTTCTGGCCCTCTGTGCGGCGGGGCCGAGTCGAAAAGAAACAACATGAAAACAAAAAAAAAACAATTAGGACAAAGTAGTATAATGCGACGAGCAAATTGAGGGCGGTACTCCCCCGACCCCCCCTTGAGCGCGCGCCCTTTGACGGCGCGGAGTATAGAGTTTTTAAAGTAGGATAAAAATAGAGGGAGAAATTGTTGATTAAAAGTTGGCGCGTCTGCTAAGTTAGTCCGTACCGGCTTCTTTCGTGATGCAGTGTTTGTGATGATGCGGGGTTGTTGACTCACCGCCTCTCTCTTTTCTTCCTTCTCCCTCTCATTTTCTTTCTTTGCCCTTCCCCCGCGATCCCTCCCTCTTTCTCCATCACACACGCGAGGGTGCTCATCATCTTGAAAGTCAGTTTTGAGCGAAACATGTGAAATGAACCTTTTTTGAATATGTGCGTGTGTGCGCGCGTTCCGCGCGGTTTCCGTTTTCTTCCTTTCTTTTTCCTTTCTGTCTCTCTCTCTCTCTTTCTCCCCCCCCCCCTCTCTCTCTCTCTCTCTCTCTCTCTCTCTCTCTCTCTCTCTCTCTCCCCTCCCCCCTTCCCCTCCCCTCTCCCCTCTCAGCCCTTTTTCCCATCTTGCGGGCGTCCACCAATGGCCCGTGGCGGAGGGAGGGGGGGATGTCGTTGAAATGCTGCCGGTCCTTTAATAAAAGTCAGGCTTGCTGGGGGAAGTGTAAACAAATGACGACCGTTCTGCCGGCTGTTCAAACTTCGGCCCGGATTCTCTCTGCGTCCACGGACGGCCGGATGACGATTTGCAGTGAGCATTGTCGGAAAATATTGGGAAATTTTATTATTCCGAAGGGCCGCGCAGTGGGCCAGAAGACTGGCGGAGGCGGCCGAAATTCTAGAAGCGTTTTGAGCTCCAGAGTCGCTTAGTAGGACTCGAACCGAACGTGTGACCCCACCAATGGATTCCTCGTTCGGAGAGCAATCCATTGGCGGGGTTACACGTTCGTTCGAGTCCCATTTAGCGACTCTGGAGCTCAAGACGCGTCGAGAGTTTTAGCCGCCCACCCGTCTTCTGGCCCACTGTGCGACGCGCTGTCGACGCGTTTTCGACCTAACTTGATTTTTCTTCGGTTTGCCCATTAAATTAAAATAGTTGTTTCGCGTATTTTCTCCTGTGGAATGAGTGGACGAGATAGGCGACTGGCGGCCGGTGCCAAGGCCGGTGCCGCCCCCTAGCGGCAGATAAACGAAGCGCCACATTGCAGCGCGGCGTCGCCGCATCCACAATGTCGCACAGCACCGCGACACTGTGCGGCGGCCTGACAGGATGTGTCTGCTTAGAACGCACCGCCCGCCACTACACTGCCGGCAGCGCACAGTGTACACGCACGGCGCGCCGCGGCCCGCAGAGAACCGCGTGCATTGTTACAGCGAGACAGATGGGGTGTGCGCAGTGTACCGACTCTGCCTTCGTTTCGTTCTTTTTTCGCTGTGCTTCTGTTCGCGCGTGGGTTCAGCGCTCATACATGAACTCTTCCTGCCCCCTTTCGTTTTTTTTTTTTTTTTTTGGTGTTTGTTGGTTTGTGCCGTCCGTCTTTCCCGCGGCATGTGGCTGCACGCTGCAAATGCCCTGCGATTAAATTCGAGCCGTGCTTCAGTGCCGCACAGTGGGCCAGAAGACCGGTGGAGGCGGTCGAATTCCCAGACGCGTTTTGGGCTCCAAAGTCGCTAAACAGGACTCGAACCGAGCGTGTGACCCCACCAATGGATCGCTCTCCGAACGAGGAATCCATTGGTGGGGTCACACGTTCGGTTCGAGTCCTGTTTAGCGACTCTGGAGCTCAAAACGCGTCTAGGGTTTTGGCTGCCGCTGGGCCGGCGGCGGGGAACGCCTGCAGCGTAGGCAGTCCCGTCGAACTGCCGCGCTCGGCGGCACAGCCTACCTCGCAGGCGCTCGGCCGGACCTGGCCGCACGGGAACGACGTACTATCTCCGGACACGTTCCATGCTGATAGCCCTGCCGAAAATTGGGTGTGTGTGTCCTTCTCTCTCTCTCTCTCTCTCTCTCTCTCTCTCTCTCTCTCTCTCTCTCTCTCTCTCTCTCTCTCTCTCTCTCTCTCTCTCTCTCTCTCTCTCTCTCTCTCTCCATGGTTGACTTCATATGGCAAGGCAAGCACTGGCTCCATAAAAATTATGTTTTTGCAAACACAGAATTAGGTGGAGTGGGACTCACGCACCTGGAAGCAAAAACCAAATCATTAAGACTTAAATTAGTGCAAGACATTCAAAATAATTTTGATTGCCAAGAACCAGTTTTCCTATATCATCATTACAACATGTCTCTCTATGGAAAGTCAACACCTCAACATTTTTTCATGCAGCAGAAGAACATCACTGAAATGGCAAATCTGGACAACTTTTATTTTAGTCTCTTAAATGCATGGTATGATATTCAACCAACCCTAATAACAACACAATTTACTTTCTCAATACTGAAAGAAATGCCTCTTTATGGAAGTAAAATAATCCAAACAGAAGAAATCAGCATCATTCCTGAATGGCGCACCATCGGAATTACCAAACTTGGACAGTTACTAACCTCTCAAGGAAATTGGGCGGACTTGGAAATTCAAAACCTCTCAGCACCAACCCAGAGGAGAATCAAAAACAATTTCACTCAAATTAAAATTTTCTTGCTAAGAAGATGTCTCTAGAAGAATCGCCAATCCAATTCAAGTTCAAAGCTCAACCATCAAATGAAGAAAGAAAATTTCCTGGAACAAGAAAACAACATTACCTCACCACCCTGCAATACTATTTGAAGAATCCAGAAGTTACAGGAAAAATCACCTGGCTTGACAAGCCCATCAAGTGGGATGTTATCTACAGATATCCAACGGACAGAAGAGACTCCGATATTACATGGAGACTTCTTCACAACTCTCTTGTTACTCCTAGAAGACTAAATCTCTGGAAAGTCATCTCATCAGGACAGTGCCCATGGTGCAAAGAAGAAGAAGGAAATACAATGCATATGTTTTTCCAATGTCAACATGTTAAACCTCTCTGGAATTTCATCTCATCAAAAATTGCCACCATCAATCACTCAGCGCTCCCAAACTACGAACAGCTGCTAGTTGGCTTCCCATCAAAGAACCCAGCTGCAAATTTATCCAATTTCATTCTAGTCCTTGCCAAAAGCACCATTTATAGATGCTACATGAATATAATCAAAGAAGAAAATCCACCTAACCCTTGTTATCTCAAATTGTTCAAAAGAAGACTCAAGTACAGATTAGCACTCGAAGAACATCACGCTGAAGTAACAGGTTTCAGAATTAAGTTTGAAGAGACTTTCTACATCAACAATGCCCTCAGAAATTTTTAATTATCTGATTAGAAAAGCACAAGCAAAATCAACAAGCTTCAAACTCAAGAAAAAGAAAAAGAAGAAAATGTAAACAAGGAGAAATACCAACCCCTCGAATCAATTTCTCCTCTCTTTTCTTCAAAGAGGAAATCACCACTTTGTAGAAAATGAAGAAGGGAGAAGAAAGAAGAATTCCAGAAAAACAATTTCAATGTAAACATATGTCTACAATCCATTTCTTGCAAGTCTAAATCAGTCATCATTTTGCTGTAAACCGGGCCCCTGCCACCCTGAGCATAGGCCACCATCGTCACACCGAAGAGAGCCAGTGCGCTGTTGCCTACCTGCACGGCGCCATAAAGACAACCTTTTTGAAGTATCCTTAAAAATGCATATTATTTACTAATCTTTTTTCTTTATTAAATTATCTTATTTT